>NC_089777.1:46639172-46641672 GCF_040412425.1 Macrobrachium rosenbergii | reverse complement strand
GCTTATGAACCTGAGAGAACAGTAAATTCTCAACCGACCCCTTTCTATTTCCTTGTCAAAACTATTTACGATAGCATCAGGAACGTCATTCAGGATCCACACATATTGCAATAGTTTCTCAAGATTCTCTATTGTATTAGAGCCTCCATTTACCCAACCAGAATTTCTCAACTTCTTTGAAAAATCCCTCGTAGCATCAAAACATCTTACACTAAATGTGACCAGCGAATCATGGCCTTTACGGACCTTGAAAAGAGATCTGAGATCTTGGACTGTATCGCCAGCTCCAGCTGCTCCATATGACACTCTCAAAAAATCTTGAGATCGTCCCAGGTCATACACTTCGAAAAGTGATGACTCCGTCAGCACTGTCTGATATCCCATTTATCTAAACTCAATTGGAAGCTTCTACCCCATCCGTTATTTTCTTGGCGACTGAAAAATTCGACACCCCCTCTATAAAAATTTCGAGGGGAACTGGAAGAACGCATCAACCAGCCCGGGAAAAGGCTGAACTCCAGCGTTTGCGGATGTAAATTTGTGCAACATTGTCACTTTATCCTTATCTTTGTTAGCCTCAGCCATATTATCGGGACAGATAACCCTCCAAGTTCCAAGAACTCGACCTGATCTCAATAAAAAAAAAAAAAAAAGTTAAAATTCAGCAAATTCCCAACACAAATGCAAATGCCAACCATTAAATCAAATTCTAAATGCCAATTGCGAAAAATGAAGTAACCCTAACCGCAGATGCGAACAATTAAGAAAAAAAATTTTAAGCAATAAATGTGAACGATGAAGCAGAAATACTTCAGTCCACCCACACAAAGAAAACGGGCTCGCAGAGAGAACAGGATAACAGCATCAAACACTCTCAATGACATCACCAAATCGTCACCGTTCTCCTAATGAATGCTTCATCCACTGTCTTGCTGATGCAATCACAAAGCAACAGAATTCTCCCTTAATTAGCCCATTACAAGTGACTAATAAAAAAAAACCATATTAACACTCACATATCCCCTTCTCACAATGATGGCAGCAAAAATACATAACTAACCTGAAAAAAATTAACACTTTTCACCCTTTTAACGCATGCATCGCCACACTCGTGACACACAGGTTCACAACGCACTAACTCGATAGCAGTGCGCAGTTGTCTCGACTGTAAAAAACTACTTCAGTCATCAAAGAGACACGTATACCGACCAAAAAGACACACCCTACCTCTTAACAATCTTGATTTCCTCATGAGATAAGTCTCTTCAGAGTGTACCTATACACTATTTTACCCAAGTGTAGTTACCCACTGCCAACCAAATAAATCTGTTACCCAATCGAGAGGAAATTTCATTGCTTACTTGTTTCTACAAAGTCGAGAAGACCCATCTATTGGTAGCTTGAAAATGACCGCATCAAAAGGCTTTTGGTAGTGAATATTTGTTCCTACTCACCCTCCATTCTCTCTCTCTCTCTCTCTCTCTCTCTCTCTCTCTCTCTCTCTCTCTCAGGTCTACAGCGAAACAAGATTTACCCAAAATAATTTATTTGACAGAATCTAACATAACTAGATTGCAAGAAGTAGGAGATGAAATAAAATGGAACACCAAAGTACCCCAAAGATCAATCATATTACAGTCTATCATATCTAACTAATAATTGTCTTTACACTGTTAACTCACAGTAGGCAAGCTGAAAACTGCATAAACACCTTGTTATAAATGGTTAAAGGGAAGTTAATTTACACACTTGGAAAAATTTTAGTATTTTTTATTACTATTTAATAATACGACATGGTCAAGTGCATAACACAGGGCTCTTCCTCTTCAAGGATCAGCTTCTCCTCCATGCCTGTATTGGAAATAAGGAAAACCTACATAAATGGCAAAGCCTTGGAATTTTAGTATTAACTGATATATAAGAAGAATATTACAAGAAGCACTTATATATACGAATAAGGAAACGTGTTACCTTAAATGTGAGTAGGTCAAGGACAGGAAAAATTAAGCCAGATAACCAATGCGGGATAATAACCCTATCCTGAAATTATGTAACACCCATGTAAGTTACTGTTTACAGAAAGATAATATTCTTCAGTTGTGTATTTTAATTTATGACAATGAAAATGAAATCTTAGCTTACCACTTATGTACAGTACTAACAGGAATAACACCTTCAGCAGAGCTTCAGAACCACTGCAAGGACGACAAAAGTCCTACAATATAAAATATGCAATAAACAAAAATAGTAGTACTTAACCAATTGCAGGCAGAAAGGTCATTAAAAGGCAGCAACAAAGGCTCAAAGAGATGATTAAGGTTACCATTAAGTATTTGCCCTAACAATATTTGGTACTCACTGTAGCCCATCTGAGCAAGAAGTGATTAACGCTAATGCTTTGCAGAACATTGTAGTATGTCCCAAAGGAATCATCCACTAAGGTGAGGTGAAGTCCAAGACCGTGATGAACCATAAAATGGGGGGCCAGAGATCGTCCAGG
>NC_089777.1:46599172-46634172 GCF_040412425.1 Macrobrachium rosenbergii | reverse complement strand
ATATATATATATATATATATATATATATATATATATATATATATATATATATATATATATATATATATATTCTATATATATAATTCTTTAACGGTTACAGGGGACTTCATCCATTTACTGTATATCCATTCAGTAGCCCCTTTGGGAAAATGATGCAACTTATCAAAAATGAGCAGTATTATGTCATCAGTGTCTCCTTGTTCATATCCCTATCTGCCAAGGAGGCAAGAAACGATATTGTGCAAGATAAGGATTGGACATAAAAGACTCATTAATGGGTTCTTGATGTTAGGCGAAACGCACAAAGAAAATAATTCTATGAGGTCTATTATCTGTAATGTTAGCTCAATATCATATAAACTTTCGAAACATAGGCTATAACCAAGCTCTTGTCCCCGTTACTTGGAACTATCTCTGATTCTCACATATAGATTTATTTGATAAATTAAACAAAATCACTTTTTACCCAATGATAGATTCATTAGTTTTGATGTTTGTTCTCTTTTTACTAAAGTCCCTATAGATTCTATTTTAGAGTATCTTAGTAATGAACTAATCCATCATGAATTACTTCTTCCTGTAAGTCGTATTTGTTCACTCACTAGGTTGTGCATTTGTGATTGTAAGTTTATATTCAATGGTGAATTTTACCAATAAATATTTGGTATGGCAATGGGCAACTCTTTATTCCCACTCCTCTCAAACTTATATATGGAATTCTATGAAAAATTATATTTACCTAATATCATTTATACTCCTTTAAAGTGGTATACATATTATGTTGACGATATTTTAGCTGTTTTGCCTGCTGGCATTGATGTAAATGATTTATTCTAATTTGAATAACCAGGTATCATCCATTAAGTTTACTTTAGAATTATAAAAAGACAATTGCCTCCCTTTCTTAGATGTTTCAAAACATTTCAATGCATTCAGTATTTATAGGAAACCAACCAACAACTTAGCTCTTCTTCATTTTTATTCAGGCCATCACCTTTATATCAAAATAACCATTTTTTCTTCTTTGTTTTTAAGAGCATTGCGCCATTGTCAGTCCCCAGTATTTCGATCAATAAATCGAATACATAAGAAAAATAGGGACATATTTATGTTAAACTTCACACATTCTAGATATTTGTTATAATAAAGTCCACAAAACATTTTTTAGTGAAAGTAACATGGAGAAAGAAACCCCTAGGAACATTCTTAGCTTTTCTTATTTTAGTGGTATTGGAAACAAAAAATCATTGTTAAAATCTTTTAATGTCAACCCCATTTTTTCTTATAATAACACACTTAAAGGAATGTTAACAAAAAATAGCCCTAAGGAAAACAACAACATAATATATAAAATTCCATATTTGGACTGCTCCTCTTTTTATATTGGCCAATCTATCAAAGATCTAGATGTACGTATTAAGCAGCATAAGTATTCTGTCAAAACTGGGCAAACATCCAATGCTATATTCATTCATTTAAGTGAAAACTTTCATAGGGTGAATTGGACTGGAAGTTCAGTGATTGCCATATGGAAAGATTTCTCTTCATGAAATCTTTTAGAATCTGCTATTGTACAGCTTACTTCCAGTTGTAATTTTAATCTTAACCCTGGCCTGTATAAGTAAAATGTTCAAGAAATCACTGACTTGATTAAAAATTAGTTTCCTCATATATATTTTCTATGTATTTGTATATTTAATATATATTTTGTTGGTAAAAATGTTCAGCATGTAAAAATGTTAATTGTTTACCAAAATTAGAATTACTGAATTGTACTTTTATAACATTTTTTGGTGGTCAGTCACCCTACTTGTATAATCTTTTAATTGTCCTGCCCCTGCTTCTGAGCCATTGAACCTAATCCTTTGTAAAATCTTTTAAATATTAACCCTGCTTTTGTAGGTCTGCTAATTCTCCAATTCTGTTGGATTCCAGGTACATATTTTTTCCTTGGTAACCCCTATCTGTCATTTATATGAGCTTTCTTTGTAAACTTATTTTTATATTTCTTCAGTCAAAAGGCCTTGCATTACTCCATTGTTTCTCTTTCCTCGTGGCATTGCCTTTATATATATATATATATATATATATATATATATATATATATATATATATATATATATATATATTAGGATAGCTTAAATTATTTTCTTTATTTGCATTACGTAAATTTAGATCAGCCTTGTTTTTCTAGGTTTAATATCTACTTTTTAAGAGTCATTTTTGGCCAGATAGCCGTTGTTTTGAATGGGTATTTGTTTACATTATTTTTTAACTTTAATATCTGTTGTCTGGTAATTTCTAGTGCTTAACGTAAAGTGCTTAATTTAACATTATTCAGTGTGGTTAGGCGCCTCCTTCCCGTTTGTTTATATTATCGAACTATCGTTTTAACGAGTGTTTTTCTGTTTTTACGAGTGTTGATGAACGTCTCCTTAGTGATGTCTGGACGTCGGAGCTCGGCTCGAGTTAGTTCGGGCTATAGCACTCCCCTGACATACTGTCCTTTGAGCAGCTGATTAAGTTTTGGAATTTGGTTGACGATTGTTTGGCAGGTTTTTGGACCACGTTACGGATCTTCTCTTCGACTGTTGTTCGCAGGTCTTCTTGTCACCTGCGACTCGAGTGTTTCCTGCCTTGAGCCGCAACTTGGGTCCTTCATATGAGACTCGCAGGTACTCCTGTCACCTGCGACTTGAGCGTTTCCTGCTTTTCCCTGTCGAGGAGGATTCCCAGGGAATTGGTGCCGTCGCTTTCTCCCGGCACTGATGGGGATTTGCCTGCTGTTTCTGCGGCTCTGATCAGCTGTTTTCTGCTGTCAATCTGGGAGCTTGCTAGCTCGTGAAACGATCTGTAGGGAGGCTGACACCAGGTAAGACTAAGTATCCTTGGTTTTCGCATAGGATCACCTTCCCTTTTGTGTGGATGCTCTGGTGTTCATGACCTGCCCTGATAGCGGAATTGGCGATTTGATCACGGCCCTGGAATTGTTTCTCCTCTGCTGCCTCCACTGATGTGAGAAAAACTATATATGTATAGCAGTTGTATTATTCTAGTATATATATATGTATATTTTGTCATGTTTATGCTGTGACTTCATAACATCACCCGATGGTTCATAAATATTCCAGATATGGTTTCATTTATTTAGTTTTGTGGTAATAGGTAGGGATAATAATTTTCTTGTTTTGTTTTCTCTGCCTTCCTTCTGTCTTTGATTTAGCTTTAGGA
Source organism: Macrobrachium rosenbergii (assembly GCF_040412425.1). NCBI lineage: Eukaryota > Metazoa > Arthropoda > Malacostraca > Decapoda > Palaemonidae > Macrobrachium > Macrobrachium rosenbergii. Next base: position 46,630,941 of record NC_089777.1, on the reverse strand, counting down.
TAGTTTTTTTGGTCTGGCCAGCAAAAGTGTTGGATCCAAACAAGATATTTATTAATAATTGTCATTTCCTCCTTATTATTTATCTTTCTTTGATAGGGTTTAGCTTTATTAGTTTTAGGGAATCCAGTGGGATTCTAAGGACCAGTATTTGTCCTTCCTGGTTGTTACCAAGGTTGATCTAAATTTTGTATTTATTAAGTATTAAATATTGTTGAGTTTTCCTGAGTGTTTGTTTCCATTTGACCTTTAGCACTGAGTTACATTTACTGACAACAATTCTATTATTAAGAACTTGCATAACAACCCTGAGGTTGTAACATATATATATATGTATATATATATATATATATATATATATATATATATATATATATATATATGTGTGTGTGTGTGTGTGTGTGTGTGTGTGTGTGTGTATATATATATATATATATATATATATATATATATATATATATATATATATATATATATATATATATATATTTGGATATTTTATTGTGTGAAACTCCTTTTAAACTTATTAATTTATTTATCTTTTTCATTCCCTATTTAATTTCATTACGGCGTCAACACGCCAGTCTTAATAGCCACAAGTCAATCAATCAATCAATTACTGTATAACCCACACAGCACAGCTTATTTCGGCATCGGAAAGTACCCGAACTCAGTAGGTGCATGTAAGCATGAGGTGACTTGAACTCTTGACCTTCTTAGTGGCTGATTGGCAGAATGTTGGATTCGAATGTAAGATCGAGACCATACATTCCAAAAGAAGAAAATAATTCGTGTGCCATCTTTTGGATACCAGGTTCACTAGTAGGAGCATATTAAAAGTCTCAAGGATATGTGCAGTTAAGAATTCTTTGAAAACCCAGCCCTTACTGTCCTAAGCAATAAATTATTATTATTATTATTATTATTATTATTATTATTATTATTATTATTATTATTATTATTATTATTATTATTATTATTATTATTATTATTATTATTATTATTATTATTATTTATTGTAATAATCTTTTCATAATTTTGTTTTTATTGTAGCTTATTATCTTCGCGAAACACCGGCAGCTTACCATATTCGATCTTGAGTTGTATATTACAGACAACCAATTCTAAAACTCCATCACTGGGTAACGGCGTTTCCGTCACTGTGGGGACTTGGCGTGCATATGTGGTACAAAAATTTGAGAGTTTTTCCCGATAACATATCACAGGCTGTTTTGGGTGTCCCGGCATTAGAACACCAACTACTTCATAAAAAATAACTACCCTAATCGTGTGCCGCCTTTCGAGATCTTGAGGAGTCAAGAATTAATGCTTCGTTATAACTGCAATTGGTTCCTAAAAAAAATGAGTTGGGGCTCTGTATATTTCACTATGGTTTCTTGATACTTTGGTCAGGAAAAAAGTATATTTGGACTTAAATTCCTCATTTCCTTCAAAGTTTCACAATATATTATAACTATTGCTTATTTCTGTCACATAGGCATGCTGTAGTTTCCTGAAGTAAAAAGGATTTATTGCAACTACAAATTCACACCAGCATAACACTGTAATATAGGAAAATTGAGGTTTGTGATGAATTCATCCCACTTTATGAGATGGAATTACTCAACGTGCGTGTGGATTTTGCCGATTATCATTTTTTATCATTTTATCTTGTGCATTTAGCGTGCGTATTGTATTGTCTCTTCTTTCTACGTTCCATATATATGACCCTGAGCTATATATATTATTATTATTAAAACAATTCCATTCGGTTGTTTGTTAGCTCAGACACTGAATAAACCTGGACATAGTCCATTAATAGGATTATGAGGAATGGAATAAAACAGGCTGGTCGAGAACATGATCCTATTATTCATTTAGAAAGCTTGAACTAAGTTCCTCGTATACTTACTTATTTTTAGTTTCAAAACTCGACGCAGTGGAATATAACATGCAGTCAGCATTATCCTTTGACAATGGTTAAAGATACAGCAATGACGCGTCATTGCTGTATCTTTAACCATTCATCTCAGCCCGCTTTACTATATTATCCATGCAGAGCTGAAGGCGGTGTTCAGCCACTGCTATCCTTGTTGCTGCAAAAGATATTGAAAGGTCATCAACAAAAAGAGTATAAGCTAGATCTGGCATTCTTTCTTCTTGGTTGAATACATCTGACTCTGTTGCTCAATCTTGAACCTGAAATAACCTATCTTTTTTTTTTCTTAAATGCATTTATAAAACATGGAAAATTGCCTCTCAGGTTACATTCATAAAGAACCCTCAGAATGCCATGCCTCCACATTGTATCATAAGCATTCTCAAGATCAAAGAAAACAGTTACGTGATGCTGCTTGTTTAGCAAAAGCTTCACATATTGAAGACTCCGTTCGAACCAATACATCAGTTGTGGAATGCATACTCTGAAAACCACACTGAGCAGGCGACAGATATTTACCACGTTCCAAGTATCACATCAAACGTGTGTTCACCATTTTTTCTATGATCTTACACTGACATGATATCAGTGCAATAAGACGATAATTCTGTGTCTTGAATGGGACTTTCCTTGTTTTCAAGAATGGCAGTATATAATTATAACATCTCCCAAACGGAGATATGTTCTTAGAAAATTCTGTTAAAAAGGGGTATGTAACCAAATTACGATGAAAAAACTGACAAAATTCTATGCTTCCAGCTATTAGTAGCAATATGATGTATGACCATTTGGCAACACTTCTATAAAGTTTATTCATTATCTCGAATTTTAGTATTTTAATGAATATTTTTGTACAGTATGTCTTTTTCAGTATCCATTTATTTCATGTCTCACCATAATAAAAAATGTTGATATTATTATTGACAGATGATATATAAACAAAATACAAATATGGTAGCACAAAGAAAGTTGCCTAAGCTTCTCCATACATCAGTAATGCCGGGGAGGCCCAGAGGGCAGTGTGTTCAAACGTGGAAATGTGTCCTCCGGTGTGGAAGTTTTCATGCACAAGATGATCGGGTGCAGAAGTGGCATATTCATTTTTAGGGGTTTATCGTTGTCAAATATATTATTTTCTTATATCATGTGATTCATTTACCTATATTATTGATCTTTTACACACACACACACACACACACACACACACACATATATATATATATATATATATATATATATATATATATATATATATATATATATATATATATATATATATATATATATATTTATACATGGGTGATTTATATACAATAATGAACAAAGAAACACCAAAATTGTTGTTTACGTGCCAATCAGAAAGTCGATCGATCGATCTCTTGTATTATCTACGTTGGAGAATTGTCACACAATAACAGGGACATTTTATAGGTTTAAATGTAATTAAGGTAACTTAAATCTATTTAGAATAGTTTTAATAAATATAGTGATTGTGATTAATATGATATATAAATTTCTTATAAAGTGATATATAAATATGCATTTAATGTTTAGAGCAATATAATAGCCTCATTATCATTTAATGTGTGTAGTTTGTCAATAATGACTACACAAATAATGATAAAGATTTGGTTTTACGGTTAACATATTTTTACGGCAAATGATCGACAGTAACGGAAACCGTTGATTGTTTTACATAGAATGCACACAATAACAGAATGACCATGTTTGGTTTTCGCACGCAGTATATTATGACTTTTAATCACCGTGATTCATTTACAATAGTTTTAATAAAATAGTCCTTTAATTAACTTGATCTTTCTTGCAAAGTAATATGTAAACTATATTTAATGTTTAGAGCAATATTTAGTTTATATTTAATACTGTAGTCCTGTGGGAACCAGCAAATGATAAGAATTTAGGTTTTACAAACACCTGAGTTCGACAAATGATCTTTAGACAGTAGCCGAATCCCTTATACCTCTTTTGTGGCCGTCAGGTTAATGCATCCTTCTAGTCCTGAGTTGAGTCCTTCGCTGGTTTCGAGCCCACGGGACGGCGTACTTATTATCTTTTAAACATCACCGTGATTCATAACATATCAAAAATATTACAAACGTAGAGCCTTTAATATTCCAGGATGTTTGTACTTACTGATAATATATTTTCATATGATGTTAAAAGTCATAATTTTTAGTTGATAACAACGCACGCCACGGTCCTGTGGGCTCGAACCAGTGAAGGACAGAACTCCAAATACAAACACCTGAGTTCGACGGGTGATTTGTACATGGGAGCCGATATCCACGTATACCTTTCTTGTGGCGCGTGGGTTAATGCGTCCCTGTAGTCCTGAGTTCCTGTCCTTCGCTGGTTCGAGCCCACGGGACGGCGTACTTATTATCAACTAAAAAATTCCCCTTCGGAAACATATATGAAAATATATTATTTCCGAGGTAGAGCGAATTGGATATTAAAGGATGTTTGTAGCTTTCTGATTGTATATGAATCACGGTGATGTGATAAAAAGTCATAATATGGTTGCGTGCGACAAACGCATTACGGTCAACATGGCAGAGGTGGGCGGATATCGTCTCCAAATACAAACACCTGAGTTCAACGGGTGATTTGTACATGGGAGCCGATATCCACTTATACCTCTCTTGTGGCCGCTGTGGGTTAATGCGTCCCTGTAGTCCTGAGTTTCTGTCCTTCGCTGGTTCGAGCCCACGGGACAGCGTACTTATTATCAACTAAAAATTCCCCTTCGGTAACATATATGAAAATATATTATTTCCGAGGTAGATATATATGGATATTAAAGGACGTTTGTATATACTGATTATATATGAATCACGGTGATGTGATAAAAGTCATAATATGGCTATATACAATATATATAGTCAACATGGCAGAGGTGGGTGGATATCGTCTCCAAATACAAACACCTGAGTTAAATATAGGTGATTTATATATATGTATATATATATACCTCTCTTGTAGGTTAATGCGTCCCTATAGTCCTGAGTTCCTGTATCGCTATAATATGAAATTATCAACTAAAAATTCCCCCGGTAACATGAAAATATTTTTTGAGTCCGCTAGTGATTTAATAACGTTAATAATAATGATTATAATAATAATAATAATATATATATATATATATATATATAATAATAATATAATTTATAGAGCCTATTTTAAACAGGTTCTATTGAATATTATTATGCTTCAGCTGCATTTATATTTATAGACTTTATATATTTTCCTTATTGCGGACTTATCTTCAGTATTCATGCGTTTAACAGATTACCTGATGATTTGTTATTTATGGGGAAAATTGGAAAAAAGAATTATGCTTTATTAATACAGTTGGTTCTATACAATTGTTGCGCTGATGCGTTTCGACTGACTCTTTGTCATTCTTCAGTTTATACATACATATATATATATATATAGGTATATATGAATATATATATATATATCATATATATATGGATATATATATATGATTATATATATCAGCGATTTATATATATATATATATCTGCGGCGAATATATCGATATGACAGATATTATATAACCTGGGAATGTCATTCATTCCAGCGTTCCCATTATATATATATATATATATATGATATATGCCGGCTGACATCATATATAGTTTGGCTATATATATATATGCGGATGAATGATGTCATTATCTGACATTTTTCTGTCGTAGTGTTGGGGGATTGTCTAATAATAATAATAATAATCAGGGCATCTCCATTAATAATAATAATAATAATAATAATAATAATAATAATAATAATAATAATAATAATAATAATAATAATAATAATATCCTTTATTTCAGCTGAAGGCCAAATACATGGAATATACAAAGTAGAGACAATAACATACACAATCTAGGTACATGAGATAACATGATAAAAAATGACAAATCGGCAATACCCGCACAGTTGCTGAAGAAGTATGAAAAATATTATTCACAATAATGGTAATGACTAATAATATTGAGAATAGTTGTTAAAAAAACAGACATAAAAATGATAACAATTGAAAAAACAGATTGCATACAATTAATTTCCAGCTAGGGAGCTTAGGTGGGTACAGAAGTCGGGTCCAGAAGGCTAAATATGAAAATTGCAAATAGCAAAACTCTACTATGATATTAATCACAGTAATAATAAGAAAAGGAAAATACAAATAATACTAATAAACGTAGAAATAATAATAATAATAATAATAATAATAATAATAATAATAATAATAATAATAATAATAATAATAATAATAATAATAATAATGACAGATTCTGCAGATGTCACTTCATAATTGCAAAAATAGAGAATAAGTCAATTGAGGAACAGATGCCACTTTACCCTATCTTTCCCACAATTTAGATCTTGCCTCACTGCTTAGGAAGCTTTCTTCTTCTTCCTCTGCATCTTTTCCCACTTCTATGTGGGGTCGATGTTTCTGGCAGCTTTCCTCCACCTGGCTCGGTCAGTCACAACGTCCTCTGACAATTGTTTGTCTCTCAGATCTTCTCTAAATACATCCATCCACCTTCGCTTTGGTCTTCCTCTTGCTCTCCCACCAGGCACCTCCATCTGCATCATTCTCCTCCCTACATATGTCTCATCCCTTCTCATCACATGGCCATACCACTGCAGTCTTCTTTCCTGGGCCTTCTTTGATAGTTTTACGACTTTAGTAGTTCCTCTTATTCTTTCATTTTTGATCCTGTCCACTTTTGTTACTCCACGCATCCACCTGAGCATATTCATCTCTACCGCATCCAATTTCTTCTCTTGCATTCTCTTTACCGGCCATGTTCCTGCTCCATTCATCAAAGCTGGTTTCACTACTGTCTTATATACTCTTTCTTTAACCTTTATATTGATTCTGCAGTCACACAAAACACCTGACATCTTTCTCCCATTTTTCCATCCAGCCTGCACTCTGTGTGTTATTTCTACATCCAAATTTCCATCATCAGCCACTGTTGAACCAATATACCTAAATTTTTCTACTCGGTTCATCCTTGTCCCTTCCATACTAATCTCGGAGCCTTGATCTTCATTAAAACTTAGGTATTCAGTCTTCTTCCTAGTGATCTTTAAACATCTGTCTTCCAGTGCCTTCCTCCATTGCTCTAGTTTTGACTCAACTACCCCTCTGTTTGTGGTGCATAACTGGATGTCATCAGCAAATAATGTGCACCAGGGGGGATTGATTTCATATTCCTCTAGATAGCACATCCACTAACAGGTCAAAAAGATATGGACTTAAAGCAGATCCCTGATGTAAATCAACTATTACTGATATCCATTCGTTTAACCCAACACTGCTTCTTACCTGCGTTTTTGCTCCCTCATACATATCTTGGACCAACCTCACATACATCTCCGTTGTTCCCTTTACTCGCATGCACCTCCAAACCTCATGGCATGGTACTCTATTGTATGCCTTTTCCAGATCTATGAATACTATGTGCAGTCCCTTCTGCTTTTCCAGGTGTTTTTTCATCATCTGCGAAGGGCAAACACTGCATTTGTCGTTCCTCTTCCCGGCATGAAACCAAACTGTTCCTCACCTACAGATGTTTCTTCTCTAATTCTTTGATCCATTATTCTTTCCCAGATTTTCATGGTGTGAGACATTAACTTTATTACTCTGTAGTTTGCAAATCCTGGATGTCACCCTTCTCTTTATAGACAGGCACAATAAAGGTTTCCCTCCATTCTTTTGGTATCTTTTCCTGACTGTATATTTTCTTTGCCAGGTCCCACAGCATGTCTATTCCTTCTTTTCTCAGGCTCTTCCACACCTCTGCAGGAGTTCCATCTGGTCTTATTGCTTTACCATTTTTCATCTTCTTTAGTGCCTTCTTTGCTTCCTTCCTGCTAATAGTATGTGTCATACCAAGGTTCTGGAATCCATCTTCAAAGAATTATCTAGGATTTTCTTCATTTAACATGTGTTCATAGTATTCTTTCCACCTTTTATTTAGTTTATCCCCGTTGCATAAAACCACTCCATTCCCACCCTTAACCTGTTTTATATGGGAGTAGTCTTTGGTGTTCTTGTCCCTCGACTTTGCAATTCTGTGAATTTTTCTCTCCCCCTCAGGCGTTTCCAGCTCTTCGTACATGTCATCTATTGCTCTTGCCTTTTCTTGTGCAACTGCCTTCTTTGCTTGTTTCTTACGTCTTTGGTACCTCTCCTTATCCTCTTGCTGTCCATACTTTTCCCAGATCTTTTTTGCATCATATTTGGCTTTCACCACCTCTGTGACTTCATCATTCCACCACCAGGTTTCCTTATCGTCAGGGGGTTTCTTTCCAGATGTCTTTCCCAACACCTCTCCACCCACTCTCTTTACCACCATACTGTTGTGATTTCACCATTCTTGCACTCCCTCTAGCAATTTAACTTCCCTCAATACTCTCTCCTTAAATTCCTTCCTTGCTTCCTCCTTGGTTGTTGATGGGAGACATGCAGGCTTACCTTTCACTATGTTCCTTATTTCCAAGTCCATTACCACCACCCTCTGCTGCACTACCACACACTCTCCATTTAAAATTTTACAATTTCTCTCTCTTGTTTGTGATGTACTGATTTCAAACCAGGTGTTGACAATAGCCAAATCAAATGATACTGAGCAGTCCACAGCTCTATCTCCCTCTTCATTTCTCTCTCCAACTCCCCAGCCACCCTCTCTGGCCCTTCCTACATATTTAGGAAGGTTTGTATGCACGAATTGCTGCTGTTTCTCAGTCGGGAGATCAAACTGGACATTGTTCGCCTAACAGTGATTTTTAAATTATCCAAGCAGTTTTCTATGAACATCTGCGTGGCTAAGTGATGGCGAGAAGTGTTTGTGAGGCGTCTCAGAATGTCACTGTGAACAACAGTGATACGTCTCATAGACCCTCGGGTATAGTTCGTCCAAAGGGAACACCCATATATACTGTAGCAGTACGAGCGGAAGAGCAGCAGTTTCGTGTCTTGGTGACAGAGGGCAAACCTCCTTGCGGTTATGTTGCCAGTTGCACATGGTTTACGACGCCTCTGTTCTATGTCTGCCGTAACAGACATAGAAACAGTAAAGGATGCTTATGAAAGTGAACTCAGTCACAAGCCGGATGCAACAGGTGTGATGAACAACTGGCACAAATGTGACCATATGTCAAACTTGTTTGCTGGTGCTCTTATCGACTCTCTTACTTGTTTGGTAATAGATTATGTAACTTTTAAGGAAGATATGTAAGATGTGCACTACTAAGAAGGGATGTTGAAAACAAGAGAATGACTCAAGAAGATTTTCAGCATTGGAAGGAAACTCATAAATTGTGGTGCCATAAATGTTATGTGGGTGCTGCTGGAGGCATGGAGGCAAATGCAGCTGTCCTTTTAAAGTGTAGATTCGAGCAATTTGTTTTGAGAAAGGTTACTCTAATCTCGGATGGTCATAGAACAAAATTTGTTAGACCAGTGAAATGAATGATGGGGATGGGCCGTATAAAAAAAAAAAAAAAACAAACATATATATATATAAAAATAAAAAACCATAAAATAACAAAGAGGACTGTATTAATCACGTGTCCAAACGTCTTGGCACTGTCCTTCGCAATTTGAGCTACAACATTTCCCAAACCAATGAAGAACACGAAGAATGGTCCAGATAACGAAGGAGAACTCTTGGTGGTAAGGGAGATTAACAGTGAATGTGACTGAAACTTTAGCATCATATATTGGAAAACACATCAGGGAGATGGTTGTCACAAGTGACAGTCAGATGAGATGCCATCCTTTCTTCATTTTACCGTCGCTCATCAATGCACTATTTATGCCCCAAATCTAAAACATCTCGGTTTTTTTTTATCAAAGGGTAATTGCGAAGGGCGAGACACCAGAGCCCCATTCCAAAAATGGGGCTGAAAATTTTTCATTGGCACCAGAACTGCAGATGGTGGAAGATGTTTACAAGCGTCTTACAAAATACAAAATAATGATGAGGGGTTTGAGAGGCAAAACTCAAAACCCAAATGAATCTCTGTATAGCCGTATCTGGGTGATGTCCCCCAAACTCAAAATTACAAGTAAAACTTACCTCGACTTTGCTGCAGCACAAGCTGTAGCAAATTGTAATTGTGAAGACATAAAAAGCATCTTGAACAAAATATTGGGAGTGCTGTATACCAGGTGTTTGGAGACTTTCCTACAAAAATAGGATAAGAAAATGGATTGCCTCTGGGAAGTTTTGATTGACTTTAAATGCAATTTTCTCCAAATGCGACGTTTTGATAGACTTTAAATGCATTCTTCTCCAAATGTGAAGTTTTGATGGACTTTGAATACATTCTTCTTCAAATGCGAAGTTTTGATGGGATTCTTCTTTTAGTTTTGATGGACTTACATGCATTTTCTCCAAATGTGAAGTTTTGATGGACTTTAAATGCATTTTTATACAAAAGCGAAGTTTTGATGGACTTTTTCATTCCTCTTCAATGTGAAGTTTTGACAGATGTGAAGTTTTGGTTGACTTTGTAATTTTCTCCAAATGCAAAGATTTGACAGACTTTAAATGCAACTTTCTCCGAATGCGAAGTTTGGATGAACTTTAAATGCATTTTTCTCCAAATTTTAAATTTTTATGGACTTTAAATGCATTCTTATCCAAATGTAAAGTTTGATGGACTTTAAATGCATTCTTCTCCAAATACAAAGTTTTGATGGACTTTAAATGCATTCTTCTCCAAATGCGAAATTTTGATCGACTTTAAATGTATTCTTATCCAACTGCGACGTTTTGATGGACTTTAAATGCTTTTTTATCCAACTGCGACGTTTTGATGGACTTTAAATACTTTCTTCTCCAAATGTGAAGTTTTGATGAACTTTAAATGCTTTCTTCTCTAAATGTGAAGTTTTGATGGACTTTAAATGCATTCTTCTCCAAATGCGAAGTTTTGTTGGACTTTAAATGCATTCTTATCCAAAGGCAAAGTTTTGATGGACTTAAATGCATTCTTCTCCAGGTGTGAAGTTTTCATGGAATTTAAATACATTCTTCTCCAAATGCAATGTTTTGATGGACTTTAAGTGCATTCTTCTCCAAATGCGATGTTTTGATAACTTTAAATGCATTCTTCTCCAAATGTGAGGTTTTGATGGACTTCCCTAAATGTGAAGTTTTGATGAGCTTTAAATGCATTTCTTCTCTAAATGCTAAGTTTTAATGGCCTTTAAATGAATTTGTCACCAAATGTGAAGCTTTGATGGGCTTTAATTGCATTTTTCTCCAGTTGTCAAGTTTTCATGGACTTTAAATGAAATTTTCTCTAAATGTGAAGTTTTGATGGACTTTAAATGCATTTTTCTCCAAATGTAAGTTATTGCTATTCTCGCTTTATTAACTTTTTTGTTTATTGACTGATTTTCTTACTTTAAATGCATTCTTATTCATATGTGAAGTTTTGATGGACTTTAAATGCATTCTTCTCCAGATGCGAAGTTTTGATGGACTTTAAATGCATTCTTATCCAAATGCGAAGTTTTGATGGACTTTAAATGCATTCTTCTGTAAATGCAAAGTTTTGATGGACTTAAATGCATTCTTATCCAGGTGCAAATTTTTGATAAACTTTAAATGCATTCTTCTCTAGGTGCAAAGTTTTGATAGACTTTAAATGCTTCTTCTCCGAATGCGAAGTTTTGATGTACTTTAAACCATTCTTCTCCAAATCCAATATTTTGATGGACTTCAAATGCATTTTCTCCAAATGCGAAGTTTTGATGGACTTCCCAAAATGTGAAGTTTTGATGAGCTTTAAATGCATTCTTCTCCAAATGCGAAGTTTTAATGGACTTTAAATGAATTTTTCTCCAAATGTGAAGTTTTGATGGGTTTTAATTGCATTTTTCTCCAGTTGTGAAATTTTGATGGACTTTAAATACAATTTTCTCTAAATGTGAAGTTTTGATGGACTTTAAATGAATTTTTCTCCAAGTGTAAGTTATTGTTATTCTCACATTAATCACTTTTTTGTTTATTGGCCGATTTTCTTACTTTTTTTTTTTTATTTTGTGGATATTGAAAATATCTAAAATTGTAATGTAAAACAATTTGGTAATTGTAGATAATTTTTTTTTATTGAAAATATAACGAAATATTTTTACCTTTTTGGCTATAAATTCATTATTAGAAATTTACCTTAGGCGCCATTGAAAATTAAGTCAAGAGAGATGAGCAATGTGTTTATATGTAATTTTTCTCCTTTTTTTCCAGATAAAATCCTCACATTTTTGGGCCGAGTTCCTCAATATATTAGTTAGCATCAATAAAATTTTTAAAGGGATTACTCTTTTTTTTTGCCCTTAGCGAAATTTAATAAGGCTTAATATGAAAAGTCTGGTATTTTCGGGGATGTGCTTAAATCATTGAATATGTTATATAATCCAGTCCAGGAGCTGACTCATTACATTTACTTAAGGAAGATTCAAATTCCCCCATAGTAAAAGGTACATTGTATTCTTCATTCCTTGATGTATTAAAATCAATTTCTTTCTGCTCCATTAGCCTTCATCGAGCTGAATAGGGTCTGTCCTCATTTTTCTTTGCAACATTTGCAAAATGAATAGCAAACTCATTTGCCACTGACCGCGGATCTGCTGCTTCACAACCCTTGATCTTGATAACTGGAGGTTGACAAGGAGTAAATTTGCCTGCTGTTTTTCTAACAGTTCCAAACTAGAGTCAAGGGTGTTTTTGAATTTAGTGAAGATATGAAAATTGGCCAAGATTCCTTTCGTGCCTTTCTAATAATCATGCGGAAATGAGCTCTTGCTTTTCGAAATTCAACACTGTAATACTCACATTTTCGTTTGCCGTATCGGGTGAAAGTTGATCGCATAGTTCTATAAGTTTCCTGGTATTTATGATTCCACCAGGTATCATTTATCGATGGATAAATATGCCCGAAGTCCTAGGTATAAACTGAAGACCAGCTGAGAACAAAATTGTATTCAAAAGGTCAAGAGCATCACTTACACAAGGAAACTCGTCAGCCGAGCCATCTATTGAGCTGTGCTCCTGTAATGTTGCCCAACCAGCTTTACCAATGTTCCATTTAGGTAGCCTTGAAGATGAAGGGTTTAAAGATACATTCACCACTATTGGAAAATGGTCGCTGGTAAATCTATCATTTATCACTCTCCAATTAAAATCAATAAGGCAATCATCACTGCATATAGATAACTCAATTGCTGATAATGTGCCTGTTTGAACGTGAAAATATGTAGACTTCCCCATGTTCAGGATTCCCACATTTCCACTTTTTATGATGGTGCACAGGCAACTTCCTTTGATTGGTGATGATGTCACCCCAAAGAGGGTTTCTACTACTCACATCTACCAGAATAACAAAGGGACGTGGTAACTGCTGAATAAGTGATTTAAATTCATCAATGGGAAAGACTTCATTAGGCAGTAGACAGAGAGAGTAGACTATATTTTCTTTGCAAATGGATCTGCACACCTGTCAGTTGCAGTGTAGACTGGACACTAATAGGATTTTGTGGGGTTTCATTACTAATATATAAAGCTACACCCCATGGCTTCCTATATTTATGTTATAACTAGCTGACCAACCCGGCACTGCCTGGGAAAACTCTGAATGATAACCAATAGTTTCTCTCTCTCTCTCTCTCTCTCTCTCTCTCTCTCTCTCTCTCTCTCTCTCTCTCTCTCTCTCCTCCTCCTCCTCCTCCCTCCTCCTCCTCCCTAACAACCCCTCTACTCTCTCTCTCTCTCTCTCTCTCTCTCTCTCTCTCTCTCCTTTTCCTGTTCAATTACATTGCCCATCATTTTTGACATTTTATATTTCACCATTTCTCACCCTCTATTTCTATCAGGGCTGAACTTGGACTTAAAGGGAATTGGGAGTGTCACTACTCATCTCAGCGACCTCAAAAAATATGGATTAGACAGTAATATCGGTCATTTTTGACATTTTATTTTTCACCCCTTCTCACATTTCCCCCTTCCTATCGGGGCTCAACTTGGACTTAAAGGACATTGGAAGTGTCACTATTCATCTCAACGACCTCAAAAACTATGGATTTGATACTAATATCCGTCGTTTTTGGTTATTTTTACATGTCACCTCTTCCCACCCCAACTCCCTTTGGTGCTAGTGATGTCTTACCCCCACAGTATTCTTTTCCAGGTAGTAAGTCAATCGTATTCTGAAATGAGGTATGATAAACCCATAAAGTTTATTTAGTTACTAAGTCTATGGGCAGAACCTATCACCTAACACAAGATGTTTCAAATGTACCTGGTCCTATTTCACACATATTTCTGGTTACTTTCCCTTTGAGCCATGCTGGAGCGTAGGGTTCCAGTGTAATTACATTAGGTTTCCTAGCCTTTTCCAAACATAGGTTGTCAGAGGAGGGTGCAGAAGACATCATCTGTGCCAAAACAGTAACATCAGAGGGTCCAGGGGTACTTGATTCTTTTATGCTACTATTCATAAAGATCAAATATCATAAAAAAATTAAGTAAACCTGAAAACCTTAAAAAGCTATCATCAGCTTTTAATGGAGTTTATTCTTCCACTAATGGCACAAGTGAGAGTGAACTCCCAAATGTCTGCCCCTACCCTATCCCCACAGGGGGTAACAAAACACAATTATGGTGGCCCAAGTGTAAGCTAAACCACTGTTGGGACTGAGAGTATTACAAGAATAGAATCATCCCCATCCTAATCATATTATGAGTAAACCAGACAGAATGCTGAGTCCTATTCCCAGAACCAGACCACCCCTGGAATTCATGGCCCAGCCCTCAAGAATAGTTCTGCCCTGGAGCTTTCAATCTGATGTCTCTTAAGGTCCAAACATTGCCAGGTAGTTGTTGATCCTACCACAGTTGCAACTATTTATCTTCAGATATAAACTCAGTCCTAGCTATGATACCTTTTACTTTTTATCAAGATCAATAAATTTGACCGAAAGTGGAAAATTCCACAAATATTAACCCAAAGCAATACATTATGATATATGGGACTCTTGGACTCAAATCCGGGAATAAACTCCAGAGGTTCAAGAATCACCTCACCATCCATCGCAAGGTGGGATTTAGGGATTGAATGTCATTCTAAAGACGAGGGTAATTGCCAGATTCCAATTTTCTAGACTTTGCATCCGCTCTTACTTGCTTTTCATTTATTCTACAGTACTTAAGAGCAAGTTTGAACTGCGCTCTCGCCTGTCTCATTAGCAATTCAAAGCATCCTTCCCTCGGCTACCATTTTGCCTTCACAGTAAAAACATTTCTCGTGAATGTGCACACAGATCTTTAACGAAGTCATTTCAGCCAGGTGTGTTATGAGAGTTGCCTTGACGAAATTAAAGGTATTCCTGCTGGTGGCAAGCATAGTGGATATTATATTCGAATAGAATTCTCTCAGATCTCTCCTATGGTGGTCATTTCCACATTTTGGGTTAGTGCAACGTAAGGCGCCTGCTGTTTGAACTACTGACCACAACCTATTTTCCGCTGTCATTTTAAAGGAACTGGTTTTCTGGTGGTTTTTAAAGTCCCAGTTAGCGGCAGGTAGGCGATCAGTTAGGGGTTCACAGTAAGAAGGGATGGGGTATCGAATGACGCCACTCAGTGGGATGTGTTAGTAGCCTGTTGCAAGATCGTAGTGAATGTTGCAGGTCACAACTGAATTATAGGAAGAGGGAGGGAAGAGCATTAAGTTGCTAATTTGGAGAGCGTGATTTTGTTAGAAGGGAGGAAGTCCGTTATAAAATTGTTTTGTGGGATGAGAATTAAGGTCCCCAGTTATACAAATATGATCAGTAGTAGAATCGTGAATAATACTGTGTATCTCACCTAGGATCATGCAGTATTGATCAAAATTATTGATATTTTCCCACGGCATATAGACATTAATTATTAGGATCTTAGAGTCCCCTATTGTCACATGAAGACCCAGCAATCTATCACTCCTTTAGGTCATCACATTTACTATATTGTCTCATGATTTGTGCCACAGAACAGTGGGCCAGAACAATACTTTTATGGACAAAATATTTTTCGCTTTCATATCTCTTAAATTCATGATTTCCATTTAATAATGTTAAGAATATTATTTAGATACTAATACATTGTCTAAGCGATTTATTTACTCTTTCCCTGTTTGTGTCATGCATAATATATTGTACGAAAATAACATACACTAAATTTAGTACATTTATTTTCTGTAACTGTTACAACCTCCAAAGTTGTAGATATACAGGATCTATTAGGTCTTTATATTTATTCATTTAGTAAATACATTTCAGTATCAAGGAAAACAGAAACAGAAACTCAAGAAAACTTAACACTATTTATTACAAACTTAGAAATGACTTAAATCAACCTTGTGAGATTATACTTAAATATATACAAATCAAAAAAATCAAGAGAACAAATACCTGGTTCTCAGGATGAATATAACAAGTAAATTTAAAATTAAATCACCCAACCCTAATCGGAGAGAAAACATGCGCAATGTATAATAAAAATGGATCCAATCAAGGCTAGCCAAAATAATCAATAACCTAATAAGAGTAATAATGATAATAATAAGGTAGAAGGAAGTAGGAGATGAAAACAAGGAAAATTTAATATTTTATTCCTAAATTATCACATCAAGCTAAGAAAACTGGAGTTCCAATCCATTAATTATAGACACACTGAATCAAACGTTGACAATGTATATATGTAACTACACACATATATATATTTATAAATAATTAAACATTGACAAATATTCACAATTTCACCTGTAAGTGAAGTATCAGAAGAAGAGTTGAAAACGGGGCCGTGATCTATCCAAACTGCTATCAAGAGGACCAGAACTGTTTATCGCCAGGTACTAGAGGGCAACACTTTGTCCCGGAGGAATAGGAACGATAAATCGTCTTACCTGGCGATAGCCTCCCTACTGATCACCTAACGAGTTTTTTAGCTCTCTATAATCACTAATAGCAGCTGGATGAGGAGGGCACTTCCTCATGTAAATCCAGAATCCAGTGCCGGGATATAGCGACGACACCGGTCCCGTAAAATCCTCCGACGGGAACAAGGGACAGAAACAGTGGTCGCAGATGACACAGCCTCTTTGAAGCTCCTCACAGCAGCGTGAAGGTCTAAAGGTGACAACAATTACCTGCGGGGAACAGCCGTGATCCAAAGAATTTTGCACACAAGACGTATATTTGTGTCTGTCAAAATCCGTGAGGAAATATCCAAGTGCGTGGTCGAAAACGTAAATATCCAAAGTCGTCCTCCAAATAAATCCAAATATAAGCTGCGATGGGAAATAGTCTAGGTAAGAGCTTGTCAAGACCTGAACTCCCGTTGACCGGTCCACCATGTTCACTCATCACCTTCCAGTGTTTATAAACACTCAAAATAAAAAGAATAAAACAATCGTTAAAACGATAGTTCACTAATACACAAAGGAGGAGGAGGAGGCGCAACAACACTGACAATAAATCGTAAAGCCACTTAACTTACGGTAACACTAGAGTAAACATACTCAGCAAAAACTTAACTTAAAAGTAAACAAGGCTGATTTAAATCAAAAGAAATAATAATAATTTACGTTAACCTAATAGTAACAAATATGCAATGAAACAGATATATAGGAATATTTCTATCAATTATATCTTATTCATTTAAAGAATTTTACATTTGTTTAATTAAACATAAATTATTATTATTATTATTATTCAAAATAGTTTAACCAGACCACTGAGTTGCCTACCAGCTCTCATAGGGATGGCCCGAAGGATGAGGATGAAATACCAGGTCTGGGCCATCAGCCAAGCACTGGGACCAAATGGGTCATTCGGCGTGGTGATGAATAAATGGAAATGAAATTTAAAAGCAAAAACGGCACAAGGCACACGCTTTTACACTGGAATCCACGCACACATTATACATTTACTCTTGTTTCCCTACTTACAAAAAAAGGGAATATTAAAATTCAGAATAAGTTAAGTAACATTTTTAAATTTCGTTTTTTAAAATTCATTAAACTTCCTATGGCTTTTGTATTTTCATTATTTACTTATTTATTTTTATATTTTATCAATCAAATTACAGTTCATCATGAGTATTAAAATTGGAATGACTGAAAATGTAGAAGATTCTGACACAATTGCCCTCATCGATTTACTCCCAAAAGTTGATAATCGCTGTTGGCTATATTTTGGACATTCACTCAATACATGCTCCACTGTCATTATCACTGCATTCTGAGCATTCGGGAGGAGGGTCACGTGGACTGTTCATTAAGCTTCTATGTGTCAAACGAGTATGGCCTATTCGAAGACGCGTCTGAATAACTTGTGGGTGTGTCTCTCTCTCTGATATGATGAGCTTCATTTTCCAACACAGGATTTTATTTGCTTCAGTTTATCGTTTATAGATTGCTCATTCCATACATTTTGCCATTTATTTACAATGATGATTGTTTTTATGTATCTTATATAATCACTAATAGGGATATTGACATTTGCTCTTGTCATGTGGACTGCTTCCTCAGCTGCTTTATCAGCCTCTTCGTTTCTTTTAGTCCCTGCATGGGCGGGGATCCAACATATTTCAAGATTATTTCCATTATTATGCAATTTCTGGAGTTCAAATTTAATCTGCTGTGCAATATTGATTTTTGGGCAGTAATTTTGAACGGCTTCTGTAGCGCTTCTTGAGTCACTAAAAATCACAAAATTATTGAATGAATATTTGCTTTATAATTTTGATGGCTACTGCGATTGCACACAACTCTGCTCTGAAGACTGAGGCATTATTAGTAAAGAGAATTGATAATTCTTGTTCTGGGATATACCTGCATATCCTACTCCATGTTATGATTTAGACCCATCTGTGTATATTGCTTAAAATGTGAACTTTTCCGTCTTATATGATCTATGGTTTTTTGTCTATGGTGTTCCGGGGTATGTGATAAGCTTTTTGATAAATATTCTATGGGTGTGCAAGTCTACTTTATTCATAGTCCAGTAGGGCGGTAACTTCATTGTTGAAGGCACTTGTATATTTATATTCAGTGACTTGAACAATCTATTAGCTCTAACTGGGAAAGGCGGTGAATGGTTGTTTATAAATATATCCCTTAGATCAGATAGATTTTATGTTGGTGAATCACCTGTCTTGATTCTTCATGCACTTTTCATTGTTATGAATCCTCTTTGGAGGAACAGTGGCAGTTCACTACATTCAACTTGTACAGAGGAGACTAGTGAGGCTCTAAATACCCCTGTGTATATTATTAGTCCTTCATTGTGAATTGGATCTAATATCTTCAGTGCTGCTTCTGACGCTGAACCATATATTTCACTTTCGTAATCAGTGACTGATAACACTGTTGCTTTATACAATATAGCAAAAGTATGTCTATCAGCTTCCCAGTTAGTATGAAATAGTACTTTAATTAGATTTACCGCTTTTTTGCACTTTGATTTTATGTAAGTTATATGGGCTTTCCAATTCAGTAGTGCACCGAATGTCATTCCTAAAAATTTTCCAGTTTGGCTAATTGGTATATTATAGAAAATAACCTCAAGTTACTATTGTACAATTTTCTCATTGAACATGAAAGGTAATCTCTTTTACTGTTGTACAGCAGCAATATAAAACTAAAACGAATGTAGTTGAGTTGCTAAATCAAAATAAACAAGTATAAAAATACCGTCATCAATATAACATTTTAATATAATTCAGAGAGTATGGGTTATTAAATTCTTTGCTTCATTAGGTAATTTGGATCTTGCGGAGTTGTTTACTTTTCTAAAGGAACTTGTTAAGGGATCAGACGAGCAAAACTGTTTCCTCAGTAAATCTTCATTAGATTTTATTCGGGATATATTTCATGTGAAAGATTCTCTAAACTTAATTTTGGCCTTTTGTGTCTCCTGCGATAATATGCCAATTGGCAGACTGAAGTTGCGGATCTATCAGCATCAATATAAGAACCAGATGACAGTGTTGATAAAATTACATAAAGCTTGTGAATAAATGAAAGATCAAGTCCAGTAATTTCAGATGCAACGTCTGAATTCCTGGAAAACATGCGGGCAGTATCTCCGTCATAAGATATACATAATCAGAGAGTTTTGTCATATCAATAACAAAATTTGTTTCATTGCAGAACATCGTTTCTAATGAAGTTTCCGTTTCTTATCAAGATTCCGACCCAATTATCTAAGAATCGGTGATCTAAGTGCACGGAATCCCTCAGTATCGCGCCCGTGGCGAAATGGGAAATAACATCTTGTGTCTAGAAAATCCAAGGATGCTTTACACATTCCAACTTCAAACATCTTCGGAGAGAGAGAGAGAGAGAGAGAGAGAGAGAGAGAGAGAGAGAGAGAGAGAGAGAGAGAGAGAGAGTCAGTCTATCCCTTTAGGGATAATAACGTCATGTTACCTTACCAAATGTCAATGATTTTTCTTTTCTGGTATCTTGTATCGTATACCAACATTTCAAAGAACGATTATCCTGGAGAGAAATAATAAGTATCTTGAAGCATTTGATGAAAAGAAATGTCGCAAATATCCCTTTCTATCTACAACATAATAATCAAAGTTCACTGTTTCATTGAATGTGTTTCTAAATATATATATATATATATATATATATATATATATATATATATATATATATATATATATATATATATATATATATATATATATATATATATATATATATAAATAATCATGAAGCTACAAATGTCGGTAATATATATATACCTATTTGATATATATATATATATATACTGGCGTATGAATAGAATAATATCAAATTCATATATATATATATATATATATATATATATATATATATATATATATATATATATATATATATATATATATATATATATATATATATATATATATATATATATATATATATATATATATATATATATATATAATCATGAAGCAACAAATGTCACAATATCAAATTCACGCTACCTAGGAATATCTCCGATGGAGAATTATCACCGAAAGGAATTTATATAAGTGATAAATGAATTAGCACCGTCGGGATGCGAACCCTGACACGGATCTATTCAGCGACTCCAGTAGACGTTACCACCACACCATCAAGAGAGGTATATAAGTCATTACCGAGTATATGTACTATTTTTATATCGCGAGCGGGAAATTGTACTTAGCCTCGGCAATGTCCCGACGGTACTAATTCATTTATCACTTATATAAATTCCCCTTCGGTGATAATTCTCCATCGGAGATATTCCTGAGGTAGCTTGAATTTGAGATTATATGACATTTGTAGCTTCATGATTGTATATAAATCACGGTGTGATAAAAATTTATATATATATATATATATATATATATATATATATATATATATATATATATATATATATATATACGCACACACACACACACACACACACACACACACATATATATATATATATATATATATATATATATATATATATATATATATATAAATATATATATATATATATATATATATATATATATATATATATATATATATATATATATATAAATAATCATAAGGTGGCCTCATTAAGATTATAGGGACGCAGGTGCTCCAAATTTCTTGTACTTGGATCTTAAGGTTTTGTAGTGACAAGCATATCCAAAAAACAGTGACCAGCAGACCCTACACACAGCACACACACACACACACACACACACACACACACATATATATATATATATATATATATATATATATATATATATATATATATATATATATATATATATATATATATATATATATATATATATGTGTGTGTGTGTGTGTGTGTGTGTAATTTTTATTCCAGTGTCGCTGAAACTGAGGATTAACGTAACAAAATGTCTAGAAAAAGTTTTTCCACATATAAAAATCTCTAATTTGCAACTGATATGATATTTATGAGTCATCATGTCACAGAAGCCATAGTCGCAACTGCAAAAAAGAATAAAATTGAGTTATCAGGTTAGTTACTCTGTATCTGTGTCAACATTATTGTTTTCTTACCTCGTATATACTTTTTGCAATAAGATATCAAACTAAAGTTGAAAATCAAAAGGCTTGAAATGTAATTCATAATTTTTTCCTAATTTTATACTTACCTTATATTTCACCCAGTCTGCCCCCGTTACCCTCCATTTTCGTGGTGCTTCTGTAGGAATATTCCTGACAAACTTCAAATGGATAGGAAAGTGATCACTACCGTGCAGATATTCCTCAACAGACCAGTTAAAATCTAATGTTATATCTGAGGATCATATGCTCAAATCAATAGCTGAATAGGAATTAAAATGTATGTCATGGTAAGTCATCATAACATCATTAAGCAGCACAGTATTATTATTATCAATAACTTACTCTATCACTTTTCACCTATTATCTATAGAATCACCTCCCCACAACGGATTGTGTGCATTAAAATCTCCTAGAAGCATAACTCGTATAGTAACTGATTTAACAATGACTGAATGTCAGCCATTGTAAAAGTAGATCCAGGACGAAGGCAAATGGAACAGACAGTAATCTGCTTGTGTAAAATCATCTTTAGTGCAAGTGGCTCTAAATTTGTAGTAAGGGGCATTTCAGAGTATTCCAATGATTTACTCACAATAATAGCAGCTCCCCCATGTGCACGGTCACTGGCAGGAGGAGCAGAGGAGAAAATCTTATAATTTAGCCCAGGATTAAAACTCTCAGGGCCTAATTTGGTTTCTTGCAGACATACTATACCAGGATTTCTCTCTCGACTTTTAGCTCTTCTGCACGTGTACACAGTCCTTTACAATTCCATTGCAAGATACCAAAATATGCCATTATGAAGAGACCTTTTTAGCTGGCTGACCAAATGTAGAATATGAGGCCCTTGAAAGAGAGATCTTACCTGATGGAGACTTGGTCATGCTGGTCTTTCTTGGTGGTCTATTCAACCTCTGAGAGAAGGAAGACTTTTTTTATGGCATAATTTTACATTTGTTTTGTCTTGTTGGGGCAGGTGACAGAAGAGATACAGAATGGGTATGTAATCTTTTATCACTTGCCATTTCATATTCCATATTTACCTGATATACCCCTGCCACATGAGATACAGAAGCCTGCAATCTCTCTTGTGGAAGATTCCCTAAACCTAAGATCGAGATTTCCTGGGATACCTCTAAAGATGAGGCTTGAGAGGCTTCTGAAGAAGCCCAAAGTGCCCCTAAAGAGTGGGTTTGAGAAGCTCCCACAGAGGAAGCTTCTGGAGCTAGATCAATTTCAAGTTCTGAATCAGGAAGCTGATTCTTTCGAGGGATGAAGCTCCTTTGCCTAGGATAAGGAGCTAGATTACTTATAGAAGGACGAGATTCCTTCTTTGGTAGTGGTTGTTTGCAGAGGGAACTGGAATTACTATAATTGTTTCACTACATCACTATATTTAGTTGTCCCAGCTATGAGTTTCTTTGCATCTCCCACACTTATGTGCTCTGCATGGGCTTTAAGCAAAGCTTCCTGTTCAACCTTGTAAGATTCTCAATTCCTATCTCTAGGACTATCTTCCCCCTTACAGTTTATGCAATTCAACAGTCTTGAACAATCACCATGCTCTGGGAGACAGCATGTACCACACCTTAGGTATTGTGCATACCCTGGATGGATGATCATAACCAAAACAGTTGAAACACTGAAGTGGCTGGGGCTTAAAAGGACGAATATTGATTATTTCTTTGTCAATTTCAATGAAATTTTGTAAGTCTTAATCATAAAATGTAAAAATAATCATGGAAAACATAGTTACTATAAATACTCTCCAAATGTTAAGAGTACACATATCGAGGTTTTCCTCCTCTGAAAATTCTAATAAGCCCTGTTGGAAGATGACACCTTAAGCATAGCTAAAATTGTTGTGAGGTTTTATTTCTTTGATCTTACCTTGTGGGGTAATCCTGCAATTGGATATCATGGCTGCCTGTTCCACTGATTCGGCATGAATCAAAAATCTGCTTTGTCCAAAGCATGTAATTCTGGAATTATTGATGCCTCCTATCTGATGTTTCAAATGCCTCCTGAATAGTATTATGTTACCCCGCTTCTCTTGAACTGTTACTACAAGCCATTTTGCTGGCTTGGGGGTTCTTGCTATTGATTTTTTACTTATTTTGTTGTTATCAGGGTTTTTTGGATAATATACCTTCAGATTAGAAGGGGGCCTTTTTTACTGATAAATATGAGATATTCTCTCTAGCCTTCTTACATTCAGAGAAGGCAACCAAAGCCTCTTTTTAGTTTAAAAAGGCTATCCAAACCTGCCAGGACTGAAAAGTGCCTGCCAATTTGATTCCATTTTCTTAATAATTCCATATATGCTGAATTCCTCATTTATTATTTCGTATCTCATATCTAATGGAAGAGACTCGATGAACAAGGTAGATTTACCTTCCGGGCTCAATACTTGGGCAACTAAATGGTTGGAGCCTTGCCACCACTTTATTTGCACTTTTAGCAGATTCCAAAGCAGAAGCCTCATGTCTTGAAGTCATTCCAAAGTCATCAACATTTGGAGAATTTTCAATCTCCAAGTAGGGTGCCAAAACAGTATAATCAGAGGGCCCAAGAGTACTTGAATCCTTATCACTACAACTCATAAAGATCAAACAGAAAAAAAAATCAAGTAAACCTGAAAACCTTAAAAAGATATCATCAGCCTTTCATGGAGTTTATTCTTCCACCAATGGCACAAGTGAGAGCTGACTCCCAAATGTCTGCCCCCTACCCTATCCCACTTGTGATGGCAAAACACAATTAGAGTGGCCCAAGTCTAAGCCAAACCTGCTTGTTTTGACTGAGAGTATTACAAGAATACAATCATCCCCGCCCTAATCATATTATGGGAAAATTGGATAGAATGACAAGAGTCATATCCCCAGAACCAGACCCCGCTGGAATCAGTGGCCCAGCCTGCAAAATAGTTCTGCCCTTGAGCTATCAATCTGATATCTGTCAGGTACAAACATTATCGGGTAGTTGATGATCCTACTAGAGTTCCCACTA
This sequence comes from Macrobrachium rosenbergii, assembly GCF_040412425.1. Taxonomy (NCBI): domain Eukaryota; kingdom Metazoa; phylum Arthropoda; class Malacostraca; order Decapoda; family Palaemonidae; genus Macrobrachium; species Macrobrachium rosenbergii. Next base: position 46,605,848 of record NC_089777.1, on the reverse strand, counting down.
TTTAGCTTTGGATACTATTACCCAAAGTGGTAACTGCCCTGAGATCCTCACAAAGATATACACCATACCCTCAGTGCCTTAAGGGTCGTCAGTCTGTCAAGATAAGACTCAGCACTGAGGGCATGGTTTGACATGAAAATTTCCCTTCGCTCGATCTCATCGGGTACTCTAGTTTTATGAGTGGGGAGGCATGCCGTCACACTCCACCCTCCAATACCATGCCAAAGGTTGTCAGCGAAAGAGGAAGAAGGGAACAGGAAAATTTATAGGAGGAGGAGGTGTATAGGTCCTAGTGTTCTGTTGAATCCGCAGCAGAGAGTAGACGTAAAGGAGCATACACTCCCTGCTATGGATCTCTAAGCCCCCCACCTCATCGAGGGGTTAGGATCAGGGGCATAAATTTTACCAAAAGTGGAAAATTCCACAGAACTTATAGCCTAGAAGAATTCAGTCAAATTTTAGTTAAACCCCTAACAAATTCATAACAAGCTGAAATTTTCAGGATATGTTCAGAAAAGTGTCAGAAAAAACATACTAAAAGTCTCAAAGCTCCCTTGGGGCTTTTGAGAAATTCAAGATGGCATCCAAGATGGTCACCGACTTGAGATTTTCTCATATTTCAGGCTTAAAACATTGTAAAATGCAAATAATGAGTCAAATTATATGTTTTCTGGGGGCAGGGAATTCAATTTCAGTAATATCTTAAAGATTTAATGATCAGTAATATCTTAAAGATTTAATGAAATCCTTATTCAGCTATATATAGCTATGAGCAATTTTCACCATATCTTGGATACATGTTGAACTTGACACTGTGTCTGCCTTGAAATAGCTTCATGTAAACTGTTCTGAAAAAGTGATGAGCTCCAACCTCCAGAAGTGAGACTCTTCCATTCATCAATCTGGAACCAAGCAATCCCAGCACTATCTACACTGCAATGTCCTTTGCACAGACACAAAGTGACAAGCACTAGTCAAGATCTGCCCAGTAACATTTGATCAGCCTCTGTATCAACAGGCTTCTGAAACTGTTGCTGCCTCCAGAGACTTGGACAAAGTGGTGGTGTGACTTGGTGGCTTCCACCTGATGTTTTCCTACTTAGGCAGCATTAGGCAGATCATGACAGGGAGCTGGTTGGAAGACCTGTGGGAACGAGTGTATACCAAAGGTTCTGTGGTACATATGCTCATAGGTCATGCCGTCTCTCGAGCAATGCGTGCCCACATTCTGACCTTGCTGGCCCTCCTCTATGTACTGCTTGACATGTCAGACTGGGAGAGCCAGACTAACAAGATGCTGCTGAGATAGATGATGATGAAAGTCTGCAAGAGTTTCAACAGTTTCTCACTCACCACCTAGATCAAAGTGCCACACAGAGCAGAATGGGGAAGTTATGGGTTCAGTACATCCACCAGGTGTTGCTCATGCTCAACTTCATCAGAGCTGAGAGGACTGGCAACTGGAAGCTTCATCTTCACTGTGTGCAGATGTGCCCACATTTCCATGCAGCAGGACATCCATATGCCAAGTCTGCCAGACTGCTCTTGCAGCAGATGAACTCCATTGCTAAAGTCATGCCACCCGAGGCGTACATGTTGTCTTCTGCAAAGGGGTATTTCACCATTTGCTGAGCCAGTGAGTTCTGGTCTGGCAACTTCTCCAGCTAGACAATCAAGCAATTCCTGATGAGGATGCTTAAAAACAGTGGAGGGATTACTCATGGTAGAGGGATAACAGACAGCACCTTAACCAAATGGGTGCATGCACTGCCACACTGTGTTCTTTTGTGCAATGCTTTGGAGAAGTTCACTGGTTTGCACACTGCTGCCTCTGAACAACACGAAGATCTTCGCTCATCCACTTAGGCTACAGACAAGAAAAACTACGATGTCTTCTTCCAGTGGCTGCAGGCACATCCACCATTCGCAGGTTACCAGCCTGATCACAGAGTGTCTATTTTCCCTGGTGCTGTAGCTGACACATCTGTCAACTGTGACAATGCCATGCAGACTGGCCATGCTACAGTATCTAAAATAACAGGGAAACAGTTCACAGAGATTACCCTGCATTGCGGTGACAAAGTCAAGACCATGGGAGATGAGAACAGTATCAACGTCAGGGGCAAAATACAGAGGTGAATCCCACTCTTTTCTTCAACAGGATCACTTGTGTCCTCAAGACAAGTTTTGACATGGAGCACTTCATGTCATATGAGCTGGCTCCTCAACCTCCATTCCTGTTTCATGATGGTGCCATTTGGAAACCAACTCTCCTCAAGTCATTGTCCCCTGTACAACCCAATATTCCAAACAACTGCCAGTTTGTCATAGATGGAGGCCATCTGTTGCAGTCAGTAGTCTGGCCACAGCTATCAACCTATGGAGGCACTATGGGGCTGGCACTACTACTGTGTTTGATGGCTATAGGACAGTCTCCACCAAGGCAGCTGAGCAACTACGTAGGACAAAGAAGTCAACATCCAGTGACATCCTATGTGACCAGAACATGCAAACCACTACTACTCCGGCAGCACTTCTAGCAAATAACCACAAAAAGGAGCATCTTATAGAAATGCTCAGTGGCTTGCTGAATCAAGCAGGCATCCAGGTGAAGAAGACACAAGTTGATGCAGATGCCTTGATTGTGTCAACTGCTCTGTCTTTGGCAGCGTTTGGCAAACCGGTGGTTGTTGTCGGAACTGAAACTGACCTGCTGGTAATGTTGGTGACTCTAGCACATGGACCTGTACATATTATGCTGCAAGAGCCCCACAACACTCTACAAAGTTCATGACATTCAAGAAAGCATTGGTCACACAAGTATATATCTGGATGCGACACCATGTCTGCTCTGTATCAACAAGGGAAGCGCAAGGCATTCATTCTGGTGCATATCAATGAGGAGTATGACCTACTCAACACATCCATCAATGCGAACAGCACTAATCAGCAAGTACAAGAAGCAAGTGAAAGCCTCCTCCTGAAGCTCTAAGGTGCATCCATTTGTGCATTGCTGGACGAGTTCCACCACATCGCCTACAAAAGGCAATCAGCAGAATGCCACTTTCCTCAACTTCCAGTTAGCAACTTTGCCTCCAACAAGTGCTGCAGCCAAGCAACATTCCTACAGAACATATCTCACTATTCAGGAATGGATGGGGAGGCCCTTGCAGCCATAAGAGACAAGCAGTTGACTACAGATGGGTGCTGCTATTTTACAATGGTAGAACTTTATGATTTGTACAAACAAAGACTGGAACAGCTAAATGCTGATGCTTCCTTTGTGCACCGAACACAGTTGAAAGAACAGATACTTGCTCGCATCCCAGAATTGGAGGACTTTAAAAAGGGAAGAGAAATTTGGTGTGCCTATAAAAGGAAAATGGGAGAAGCCCTAGCCACGGCATTTGACTACAGTGATCTTGTGCCGCTGTTAGCATTCTTTCTGTTTCCTTCTTGAGTTCTCCCCTTTCTATCCATTGCCATGTTTCATCACTGGCCAGTTCTTTTGTTTGTCTCATGTATTGTCCGTGCATTGGTTTGTTGTACTATTCCTCTGTTCTATTTTTCATTCTCCTGACTCTGTATATTTCTGGGTCTTCATCTACTTTTTATCAGTCCTTCTTCACATGCACTCCTTAGCCACTCGTCTTCACTGGTTTTCAGATATTGCCCCAGTGCTCTGCTTTCAATGTTGACACAGTCCTCTATGCTTAGTAGCCCTCTCCCCACTTCCTTTTGTGTTACGTATAGTCTGTCTGTATTTGCTCTTGGATGTAGTGCTTTGTGCATTGTCATGTGTTTTCTAGCTTTATGGTCCATGCTGTGGAGTTCAACCTACGTCTACTCCACCACTACTGTGCTGTATCTGATTACTGGTACTGCCCATGTTTTTATGGCTTTCGTCTTGTTTCCGCCATTGAGTTTTGACTTGAGTATCGCCTTAAGTCTCTGCATATATTCTTTCCTGATCGTGTCCTTCATCTCTTGGTGTCTTATATCCTCTCCTTCCATTATTCCTAGGTATTTGCATCCTGTCTCATCTATGTGTTTGATGCTATTCCCGTCTGGTAGCTTTATCCATCCAGTCCTTGTTACTTTGCCTTTTTGTATGTTGACCATGGCACATTTTTCTATTCCAAACTCCATTCTGATGTCCCCAGATACAATCCATATAGTCTGGATTACGGTATCTATTTCCTTGATGCTCTTGCCATACAGCTTGATGTCGTCCATGAACATCAGATGGTTAATTCTGTTGCCTCCTTTCTTGAGTTGGTACCCAGTATCCATCTTTTGCAGTACTTTTGTCATGGAAATCATGGCTGCTACGAAGAGTAGAAGGGATAGTGAGTTGCCTTGAAAGAACCCTCTGCTAGTCTTATCCCAGAGCTTGTAAGTACTGTATTCCAGTTGCTCATTGTATTTTTAAGGAAGCTAATAGTGTTTTCCTCTGCCCCCTATATTTTCAGGCATTCTATTAGCCACATGTGCAGTATATTGTCGAAGGCTTTCTTGTAGTCAATCCATGCCATGCTTAGTTTGGTTCTCCTTCTCTTGCTATTCTTCATTACCATTTTGTCTATTAGGAGCTGATCTTTTGTGCCCCTATACTTCCTTCTGCAGCCTTTCTGTTGATGGGGGATGGTGGTTGTGTCCTCTAGGTAGTTGCATAACCTTTCACTGATGATACTTGTTAGTAATTTCCACATTATTGGTAGGCAGGTGATAAGCTATATTTCCCTTGTTCTTGTCTTTCTGTACTAATGTTGTTCTCCCTGTGGTCATCCATTTGGGTGCATGGTGGTTTGCGATACAGTGCTGAAGTTGCTCTGCTATTCGTGGATGTAGGGCCTTGAAGTTTTTGAGCCAGTATCCATGGGCTTCATTGGGACCTGGGGCTTTCCAGTTGGGCATTTTCTTTAGTTGGTGTCTGACTGTGTCTGTTGTGATCCTTGATTTCCTGGAGCCATGTTGCATGTTTGTTGTGTGATACCGGATTGCTCCATATGTTTTTGGCTTCAGGAATTTCCTGGTGATTGTCTTCCCCTCTTAGTTGGCTGTATAGTCTTTTCTGGTTGGTTCCGAAGAGTTTGTTCTGTTGGTGCCCTTTATTCCTGTTCATGTACCATTGGATCCTACGTGCTTTGGCTTTAATCCTCTGTTTTATATCTTCTATTGTGTTGTTTAGTCCCTTCTCCTATACTCTGTATTTCTCATTCAGTTCCTTTTTTGTTTTCTTGCTTCTTAGCCTCTTTTCTGTCATCTCTTTCAGTTTACTCAAGTCAGATCTCATCACCATGATTTGTTTTTCCAGGCGCCTTTTCCAAGGCAGTTGCTGTTTTGGCTTCAGTTGGTTTGGTGTTTGTATCCCCATGAATTCTACTGAGTCTTGCACCTGCATATGCCAGATTATATGGTTCTGTGATACTGGTGGTGTTGATAAGTCTCATTATTTCATTAATTTCACTTGTTTTTTCCCTTAGTTTCTCTGTGTTGTAGGCTCTCATGGAGGGGATCTTTGTTCTTTCTGTATCTGGCTCCATCAACTGGATGATCTTTTCCAACCATTCTTTGGTGTTTCCTCGTGTGTCGTTGTTTGGTAGCTCATCATTCCTGTCTTTTTCTGTGTCATCATCTCTTAGTTCATCTTCTTGTCCTTTAGCGGTCACCCATCCAACGACTGACCAGCCCCAATGTTGCTTAACCGGTCCACTGGTGAGCTAAACCACTCTGCCACGGCGCCCATATTATTATTATTATTATTATTATTATTATTATTATTATTATTATTATTATTATTATTATTATTATTATTATTATTTTATTTTATTTTTTTCCTATTCCACTGGGTGGTTTTTATAGTATGGGGTTCCTGGTTGTGTCCTGCCTCCTTAGGAGTCCATTACTTTTCTCACTATGTGCGCTGTTTCTAGTAGCACACTCTTCTGCATGAGTCCTGGAGCTACTTAAGCTTCTAGTTTTTCCAGATTCCTTTTCAGGGATCTTGGGATCGTGCCTGGCGTTCCTACGATTATGGGTATAATTTCCACAGGCATATCCCATATCCTTTCTATTTTCAGGTCTTCATACTTATCAGTTTTTTCTCTTTCGTTCTCATCTACTCTGTTGTCCCATGGTATTGCGACATTAATGAGTGACACTTTCTTCTTGATTTTGTGAATCAGCGTCACGTCTGGTCTATTAGCAAGTATCACCCTATCTGTTCTGATACCATAGTCCCAGAGGATCTTTGCCTTAAGGTTTTCGACCACTCCCAGAGGCTGGTGTTCGTACCACTTATTACTGCAAGCTAGCTGGTGTTTCTTGCACAGGCTCCAGTGGAGGGCTTTTGCTACTGAATCATGTCTCTTTTTGTACAGGTTCTGTGCAAGCGCCGGACATTCGCTTGCTATGTGGTTTATGGTCTCGTCTTTCATATTGCACTTCCTGCATATGGGTGAGATGTTATTTCCATCTATTGTTCTTTGAACATATCTGATCTTGTGATGCTGTTACCATTCCTTTTGTTTACTTCTTAAGTTCTCCTCTGTAGATGTTGCCATGTTTCATCGCTGGCTAGTTCTTAAGTCTGCCTCATGTACTGTCCGTGCATTGGTTTGTTGTTAGTCCTCTGTTCTGTTTTTTTATTCTCCTGTCTCTGTATATTTTTGGG
>NC_089777.1:46584172-46594172 GCF_040412425.1 Macrobrachium rosenbergii | reverse complement strand
GGACCTGACCTCTCATAACAAAAGATTAATGACTAAGTACTCTAAAGGCAACAGTGATCTCTCAAAAAAACTCATTTAATCACATGAAAAATCAAACTAAGTTTATCACAAGAATTGTGAGGTAACAACAAATTAAACAAGAAATATACTAAAATAAAATGGCATCACTCCATCAAGCAACTTTAACTGTTTCCCTGGTCTTAATTCACTTCAGCAAAACTAAAGGAACAAAACATATTTATCACTTGGCCTTAGGCACATAATTAATCCTATTCACTGGTGGTCAATAAATGAAAAACTGTTTTAAAAAAAAATTAAATACAAAAATATATTGTTAATTTCAAAATTTATAATCAGAATTCACAATCTGAAAAATTTACTATTACTTGAAAATAACACAAAACTTTCATTAATTCTTGAGTTAAATTATTAAACAAAATTAAATCACAAAAACTTCAATTTATCAAGAAGTTAAATTAATCAAGTAAAATTTAAACTATAAAGAATTATTCTAGATTTCAAAAGAAAATCTTAATAAATGAAAATTAAATCAAGTATGCAATGTTAAATTGTCAAGAAATATTTAAAATGTTAAGTAAATAAATGTCAAATCACCAATAAAAATCAAAAGCTTGCAAACACAAGAACACACAAAAATACACAAATGATTTACCAATAATAATTTTACTAAGGCAAAATTTCCCTAATACACCTTATTATACCATGGTAATAATAAGTAAAATTCACTTTACCCTACACAAGTTTGTGAAAACCTTTGTAAAATCCCTTTGCAGCTGCGTAAAATTCACAAAACACACTTTTTGTCTGGCCCCATTACAATTTATGCAATCTCACTAACTTCAGATCTCAAAAGCTATATTTAATACCAGTGACCACAAATATTTTACGTTAATATTTACTCTCCTTTTAAGAAATACAGAGAGTGAGAGAGATGGAACCAAACTGAATTGTCTCTGAAATAAGAATGAATAGATTTCTGGATTCCAGTATAAAATGAAATAGATGGGGGGATGAGACACAAAAGAAACTTCTAGAATAACATAACTTCCAGCAAAACATTTTGAACTCAATTAGGACAATACATGACACAATCGATCATGAGATCTTACTCTCAAAATTGCATACGTGACCAGAGCCATGTATGTAACATTAAACAAGCTCGAACAGATGGCAACTGTTATTCTCGACCTGTCATCGCGTGAATTAAAACAAAGCAATAAAAACACAACGCGCTTCTCTTATCTGAACTGATGACAGATGAAGTGAAACAAACCCTTTGCTAAGACACACATGTTCCTTGCATACTACATTTTTATCAGGAAAGAAATTATTAATTCTAAATTACGTTATTAAGTCATCTAAGGCAGGGTTCTTCAAAATACGGGTCGTGACCCATTACTGGGTCGCCAAGTCTTCCAAACTGGGTTCCAGGCTCACAAAAATAAATACATAAATAAAGTAAAAATTGTTATATACATGGCAATAAGATAAATATAAATTCATACATGGATCCACCTAGTCCTAACGAATATCCGAGTCTAATCATAATGATCAGAACTTCTATTTTCATGAGAGAGAGAGAGAGAGAGAGAGAGAGAGAGAGAGAGAGAGAGAGAGAGAGAGAAAGAGAGGTGAAGGGTGATGCAGTGGTGGTGTGGGTGGCAAACGTGAATGGAACGTGTAAGCTGTGAGCCTGTGGCGCATAATTCCAGATTTGAAACAGGACATGATTAGTTGCATTTAAGTTTTAGTAGTGTGCAGAAGTCTCCTTTAGTTATATAACAGTTCATCCAACCACACTCGCATCAAATGGATCGATTTGTTATTAGGAAGGGTGTCATTGCTACTCAGGCACCAAAGCCTTCTTGTTCAGGTGAGAAAGACAAACATACGAACTCAATGACAGAGAAGCCTGCTATGTCTCATACCAGTATGGGCGAGGCATCATCGCAGCCTGTGCCCTGTTCTGAGCCTTCTGCTATGAAGAAATTATGGCTAGGGCAATATAGTGAAGAATTCTTGAAGTATGGATTTATTAAGTATAATAAGGATAAACAAGAACCTCAGCCACAGTGTGTTATTTGCAATGAAGTTCTTGCAAATGAAAGTATGAAGCCTTCAAAATTAAAGAGGCACCTTGAATTGAAACATGATGAACTAGTTGGAAAATCACTAGATTTTTTCAAAGAAAGAAAGAACAATTGAATTTATCAGTGAAAATCCTTAGTAAATCAACCACTCACAATGATAAATTGCGACTGGCTTCTTATCTAGTTGCTTATCGAATAGCAAAAGAGAAAGTACCATATATTAATGGTGAAAAACTTATCCTTCCAGCTACATTAGATATAGTAACTACAGTGCTTGATGAGAAATCAGCAGAGAAGATTAAATGTGTCCCTGTCAGTGACACAACAGTATCTCAGAGGATTAGGGATATTGCAGAAAAATTAGAATTTCAGTTGGTTTCACGCCTCCAGGCTCTTGAAGAATATGCTATCCAGCTGGATGAAAGTAATGACATAGCTAATTGTGCAACATTCCTGGTTTATGTGAGATATCCATAGGAAGATGACTTCTTGGAGGACATACTGTGCTGCTTGACCTTACCTACACACAACAGGGTCAGAGATCTTCAGAGTCTTGAATGACTGTGTAACTGGAAAATATAAATTAAATTGGGCAAACTGCAAGGGCGTCACTACAGATGGAGTGGCAAATATGACAGGAAAAAATAGTGGTGTTGTGAGCAAGATATCAGAGGCTGCAAGTAATTATGTAACTTGGAATCACTGTTTCATTCATCGTGAAGCTTTGGCTGCAAAAGGATCCCTGCCAGCTTGAAAAATGTTCTAAATGAAGCTGTAAAACTTGTCAATCTTATCAAAGGAAGTTCATTGAATAGCCGTTAGTTCGAACAACTTTGCTGTGAAATGGGAGCTGATCAGTCACACTTGTACCATACTGAAGTTAGGTGGCTATCCCAAGGAAGAGTTCTAACCAGGATATATGAATTATATGAAAAGAAGTCTCCAATGGCAGAGCCATTTATCAGGGATGAATGGCTTGCACAGCTATCATATTTAGCAGGCATTTTCTCAAAGCTCAATGAACTTAATCTAAAACTACAAGGAAAAGAGAATGATATATTCAAACACACCGAGGGAGCACAGGCATTTAAGAAATCACTAAAGATTTGGCAAGCAAGGGTTAAAACAGGCCAACCTGTTTACTAAAGGTTCCCCACACTTTTACAGCTTATTGACGAAAACCATTTAAATCAAGAATGTATGCAGAAAATGAAAAAAAAAAAAAGACATAGACCTACACCTTTAGTCTCTGTCAGCCATCTTTGAGCAGTATTTTCCAGCAGAAAAAACTATCCACTTAAAAAGAAAAATACTGGGTAAAAGATCCGTTTATATTTGGGAACCCAGATTCAGTTGTGGAATTAAACTTAACACCTAGTAAGGAAGAAGAGTTAGTCCGCTTAACTAGTAATAACTCATTAAGAATGAGGCACAAGACATCAACATTGTTCTCCTTTTAGCTAAGCCTTTCCAAGGATTATCACAACTTGAGTAAAGAAAGTGTCATTCTCTTGCTACTTTTTACAACCACATGTATGTGTGAGGCTGGTTTCTCAGTCTTAACCAAGTTAAAATCAAAGGAAATAATAGCCTTGATGCCACCATTGATATGTGTGTCGCCCTATCTTCCTGCAAGCCAAACTGGTCCAGGATAACAACAAACAAGCAAGCCCACCCAAGTCACTAAATAGGTAAGCCTAATTGCAAATGAGTGGAATTTTATTTTATGTTTGCATACACACACGCACACTGTATGTATGTATATATATATATATATATATATATATATATATATATATATATATGTTTGTATTGTCATTCTTCATAGTTTTGATATATTTATTTTCTATTTATCATGTGTTATGTGTATTAATAATAATTCCTCCCATAGCTTTTTTGATATTTTTTGAGATTTACATTTCTTCTATTTATCATGTATATATTATGTGTAATAATAATAATTATTGAAATATGATATCAGATCTGAAAGGAATTGACGCTTTAAATTCTAGAGCATTAATTCTTTTGAGATCTGATATGACATTTCAATAATTTTTATCATTACACATAGTGCATGATAAATAGAATTATATATATATATCAAAACTATATATATATATATACACATATACATATATATATATATATATATATATATATATATATATATATATATATATATATATATATATATATATATATATATAATATGAATGTTTGTATGTTTGTTCTCTATAGAAATCTGAACCACTTGACAGACCCAGACAAATTTGGCATGAGGGCCCTTTGTGAACCCATGAAGCTTATAACTCAAACACAGACGAACTGAATGAAATTTCCATTTTCACCAGTTCCAGCAGGTTTTCCTTCAGGTGCTTTGTGGGTTAATGGTCATTTTTTACCTGAGCAATCCAGGTTTTCTTTCAAGCATTGACAGATGTATGATTAATCTGCAAAAATAAATTCCCTATAACTTCAATTTTTTTTATAAAAATTTATGTGAATTTTAATCATTATTTATGGTTGTTATTAATATAATTGTTAATTAACTTCATAAAATCAACACTGAAAACCTATTAAAATAATTTCTATAAAAGAGATACTTTCTGTGGTAAAAGGAATCAAGAGTGCCTTCCCCACCCGCACATGTGTAGTAGCTGCTGGCTAATGCTGATGTGCAATTTCCTCATTAATTTGTGGAGTTCACTATAGTGCCTGCTTCATTACGTTGTAGTGATGTATTTAGTTATAAAGTTGGTTTAAATGAGGTATGGAATTAATTATCGGGTAGTTAGGCAATAGCACTTCTACCATTGCCATCAACTTAACACCACCACCACCAGGCACACCAACACTTGCAATCTCTTTCTCTCTCTCTTTCTCTCATTTATAAATTCCCTTTATGAATGGGTTTAAACATCAAGTCTTACTAGAAAAAACTCAAGAAAATTTGACACCGCAAGTCAATCATTCTCTCTCTCTCTCTCTCTCTCTCTCTCTCTCTCTCTCTCTCTCTCTCTCTCTCTCTGACACAATTTTAATAACATAAGTGCTTGGAGATATATATATATATATATATATATATATATATATATATATATATATATATATATATATATATATATATTTTTTTTTTTCATGATGTTGCCTTGTAATACGTATATCCTCCTGTAATTTTGACATATTTACTTTTTTTCATGTGTTATGTGTAATGATAATGATTGTTGAAGTGTCATATTTAGTTTGGCATCAAAACTCAAAAGAACTAATGATTAAGTAATTTAATAGCATAATTTAGAATTGTTAATACAATTTTAATAGTAACATAGTTTAGAACGAATAATATCTTTCTTGGTAAAAGTGTAGTATATGAACACATGTGTCCAGGAAGGACTTGTTTCATTTCAATTGTCATCAGTTGAGATAAGAGAGAACGCTTTGTTTTGGGTTAGTGATGACAGGTTTGGAAAACAAATGCCAATTCGTCCCATATGGGCTCAAGACGAGTGATTTCATGTTGTTACATGCATTGTTCAAGTCACGTACACCACTTTGAGAGAAAGAATACATGTCTTGATCAGTTATGCCATGTTTTGTAAGATTGCATTCAAAACGTTTTGCTAGGATGACGTCATTTTCCTTCTAGAAGTTTCTCCATGCTATCTCACACCCAAAATGCTTTAATGACGTCACCTCCCTGCTTCTAGAACTTTTGTATCTCGCACCCAAAATGCTTTAATGACATCATGTAATTGTTTCACGTGTTACTGGAATTCTAAAATTTGTTTCATTCTGATTTCTGAGACCAGTTGATTTGGTTCCCTCTCTCTCTCTCTCTCGTTCTTAGAAACAGATTACTTTTAACGTAGTGTTTTGTGGTCACGTATTAGCATTAACTTTTGAGATCTGAATTTAGTAAAGTTATTTAGTTTGTAACGGCGCCTGGTAAAAAAGTGTGTTTTTTGGTAACGCAGCTGCAGCAAGTGATTTACAGAGGTTTTCACAAGTTTGTGTAAGGTAACGTGAATTTTACTTATTAATACCATGGTATGATAAGAAATTTTGAACGAGTGAAGTCATTATTGATAAATCTTATGTGTGTTTTTGTGTGTTTTCTATTTACAATCTCTTTATATTTTCACATTTTTTATGTTTGTGATGTAACATTTATTTATATAGCATTTTAAATATTTCTTGGTAATTTAACATTGCATATGTAATTTAACATTGCATACTTGATTTGATATTTCATTTGTTAAGAATTTCTTTTTAAATCTTGAGTAATTCTTGATAGTTTAAATTTTGCTTAATTAATTTAAATTCCTGATAAATTTTTTGTGAATTAGTTTGGTTTCATAATTTAATTCAAGAATTAATTAAGTGTTGTGTTATTTTCAAGTAATAATAAATTTTTCAGATTGTGAGTTCTAATTAATTGTGAATTCTAATTATAAACTTTGAATTTGAAAATAAATTTTTGTATGTAACATTTTTAGAAAAAAAAAGTGTTTCATTTGTTGACCATCAGTGAATAGGATTGATTGTGTGTGCATAAGGCAAAGTGATAAACATGTTTTGTTCTTTTAATTTTGCTAAAGTGAATTAAGACCAGGGAAACAGAGTTTTTTGATGAAGTGATGCCCTTCTACACTAGAATATTTCTAGTTTAATTTCTGATACGTCACACATATTCTGATAGACTTAGTTTGATTTTTCAGGTAATAAATAAGTTTTTTCTTAAGGGATCACTATTACCTTTAGAGTACTCAGTCGTAATAATTAATGTTATGAGAGTTCAGGTATCTGGCTGAAGTGAGGTATATTTTTGAATTTTGAGATTAGTTGTGTAATAACCAGGTACTTGATATGCATCGTGACAATATATATATATGTATATATATATATATATATATATATATATATATATATATATATATATATATCTGAAAAAATCTATAGGCTGTTAAAATTATATAAATACATAAAGCTTATATATGGTTACACAAGCACATTAAAAATAGCAAAATCAAAACCCTCAAAATTGTCTAATTTTAAGAAATTTTTTTTTTCAATAACAGAGAAACAAACAAAGACATAATATACTTATAGAAGACGCTCACCTTACAATGCAAACGATAGAACCATACTAACAGTAAAGAAAATATATACAGAAAAAACAAAACAAAAGATCAGAGTACAAATATATATATATAAAAACAATGGAATTGAGGAGTTTGTGTTTAATGGGGAACCCTGGTTTAATGTTTAAAACTCAAGTATCACAGTTTCTGTGGTTCTGTGCCTGGCCAATAATTTTATCATAATTTTATCTGTGTTTTGCACTTGGTGGCATGCTCTGGATTGGAGATCAGTTCTAACTGAATAATCTGACCCTGAGAAGGGTGGAACACATATGTTGATCATCTGGGTTAAAAATCTCATTAATCGACATGAAAAATCAAACTGAGCCGATTGTCTTTGGATTTTTCAAGACTAGTTTGAGGTGAAATCAAAACTTAAACAAGAAATATTAGTTTAGGGACATTATTTACGTTGTTTTTTAAAAATTTTAAATAAAAAATTATTTTAAAAATTCAAAATTTATTCATGAAAAAGAACGTTTACTGGTCTTGGGAAAAATTGCTTTTTTAATTTCAAAAACTGTCCACAAAAAATATAATAAATTCTTGAATATTAAACAAAACTAAATCACAAAACTTTAATTTATCAAGAAACTAAATTAATTCAGCCACAGTAAATTTTAATGTCCCTAAACTTTATACGCCGTTTCCCATTTTCAAGAATAGTTTCAAAATTTGAAAATCGTTAGATCTTAATTAATTGAAAACTCATCCCGAAAAATCCAAAGACAATCGGCTCAATGTTAAATCATCAAGAAATATTTATGAAAATGTCCCAGATGTAGTCTGGGGAAAATGTTAAATTCTCAGGGTCAGCCGATAAAATCAAGAGATTCCAAACACAAGAAATCACAAGTGCAAAACACAGATAAAAAATACAGTTAAACAGAACCAACAGAAACTGCAGATACTTGAGTCTTTAAACATTAAACTACGGGTTCCTCATTAAACAAAAATTACCTCAATCCATTGTTTTTATTTTACCTCTGACTTTTGTTTTGTTTTTCTGTATATATTTTTCTTTTACTGTTAGTGTGGTTCTATCGTTTGCATTGAAAAGCGTCTTCTGCTTTTTTTTTTATAAGTATATTACTGTCTTTGTTTGTTTTCTGTTATTGAAAAAAAAAAAATTTTTTTCTTAAATTAGACAATTTTTGAGGGTTTTGTGATTTTGCTATTTTTAATGCTTGTGTAACCATATGTGTCCGTGTGTCGTGATTTTAAGCTTTGTGTGTATGTATCAAAAGTGTGCTCTTGTGTATGTAATTTTAACAGCCTTTATAGATTTTTAGTGACTAATGTTTTAACGTAATTCAGTTTTAGCCGTTCAGTACTTTTATTAATATATTTTATTAATATATTATATATATATATATATATATATATATATATATATATATAGTATATATATATATAGTCAGAGAGCTTAGAAGTGCCTGGTTATTACACAACTAATCACAGATCTAAAATTTTACCTCACTTCAGCCAGATACAACTGAATACTCTAAAGGTAACAGTGATCCCTTAAAAAATCTCATTAATCACATGAAAAATCAAACTAAGTTTATCAAGACTAGTTTGAGGTATCAAAAATTAAACAAGAAATATTACTTTGCCTTATACGCTGTTTTTTTAAATTTTAAATACAAAAACTTATTTTTAAATTCAAAATTTATAGTTAGAATTCACAATCTGAAAAAATTACAATTACTTAAAAACAGCAAAAAATATAATAAATTCTTGAATATTAAACAAAACTAAATCACAAAAACTTTAATTTATCAAGAAATTAAATTAATCAGACAAAATTTAAGCTATCAAGAATTACTCAAAATTTGAAAATTAGATCTTAATTAATGAAAATTAAATCAAGTATGCAATGTTAAATCATCAAGAAATATTTAAAATGCTAAGTAAATAAATGTTAAATTACCAATAAAAATCAAGAGATTGCAAACACAAGAACACACAAAAATACAGAAAAGATTTATCAATAATAATTTCGCCAATGCAAAAATTCTCTCAATATACCTTATTAAACCGTGGTAATAATAAGTAAATTTCACTTTATTCCTTGAAAACCTTTGTAAAATCACTTGTAGCTGCTTTAGATTCAAAGCACACACTTTTATTTCTGTTACTATCAAATTTTTACACTTTTCCTATACTCAAATCTCAAAAGTCAAGATTAATACTAGTGGCCACTCTAACAATTTACATTAATAATTACTTTCTTAAGAAAGAAAGAGAGAAGAAAGATATTAGAGATTCTAAAGAACCAATATGAATGGTCTCTGAAATTAGAATGAATAAATCTAAGGATTCCAGTATGAAATTAAACAATCATATGACGTCATTAAGGCATTTTGGGAACGAGATATGAAAGCAAAATGTTCTGAATGCAATCGGGACAATACATGATCAGAGCAATGCAATGTTAAACATGACACAATTGCCATGTGCTCTTACTGTCAAAAGGGCATATGCGATCAGAGTCATGTATGTAACATTTCGCAATTATTCTTCTTCTCATATGAGACAAAGCTTTTACAGAAACCTTTGCATGATCAAACAGATTGCAACAGGCTAATTATGACTGGCATGTTTTAAAAACAAAACAAAAAACTCGAGTTGGTTTCCAGAAAGGATCAGCAATTGTTATTCCTGACCTGTCATCATGTAACCCAAAACAAAGCACTCTCTTATCTGAACTGATGACAAATGACACATCAGGTCTAAAACTCGAAT
>NC_089777.1:46539172-46579172 GCF_040412425.1 Macrobrachium rosenbergii | reverse complement strand
TTGTTGTTGTTGTTGTTGTTGTTGTTGAAAAGGATGGCTGTGTTATGCGAACAGATTTTATACTTTTTTTTTTATAATTCGCTTTTCCTGCTCGTCAATATTGGTCAATAGCTGGCCAACGTTCCTGTTTTCTCATACAGTTGATTTCACCGCGCTAATGGCATTTTTTTCTGTGGTATTTCTTTTTCTGGCTTCTAGTTTCTGTCGGCATGTTTCGACTAGCCCCTTGATCATTCTCTGGACGATTGAGGTGAACCTGGAGACACAGGAGGGCGCGTGACTGTATTTACGTAGTCGAATTTTCATTGGCTGCCTGGGGCAATTCTCCTTGGGCGGAGCCTTCTCTCGTGCAACGATGGTTGTTGTTGTTGTTATTGATTAAGCTGGCCTTATGCCAGTACGGGCTCTTGCTCATAGAGCATCCCGTAAGTCATTTTATGATGTGCAGGTGAAATTAAGGATATGAAGGTGATTACTTTATTTGTGATTGATGGGCGTGCCAGTGAAATGGTGTGAAATGAAAGGTTAACAGGCGAGGTTACAAACCTCTTTGAGCCCTGAGGCACCCGTCAGTTGGAGAGAAAGAGCGATAGTAGCGATTCCTGGCCAATGGTAGACAGCCAGTGCGGAAAATGAAATAGTTATTGTCGGAGAAATATCGGAAAAACAGAAAATCTGTCGAGATTTAATACCATATTTAACTTACTTTGAAAAGCAGAAAGGAGCATCGATCTTTTAGTGGTAGGGATCGTTGGAGGAAAATGAAGAATTTTAAGTTTTAGAGAAAGCAACACAAATAGAAGTAATAGCTTAAGTGGTAGTTAGAGTGATAGTTGAAACACTTCGGTCGTTAGACGTGAGGCGGCCGAAAAAAAGTGGAAAGAAAGGCTTTAAGTGGAAGAAACAGGATAGTTGCTGCGAGAACTATCATGTTTCTCCCACTTAAAGCCCTCCTTTCCCCTTTTTTCGGCCGCCTCACGTCTTCGATCTGCTGTCTGAGTTTATCTCCGGTGGGAGAAATGCAATGATGGTAGCAGATTTCTTCAAGCAGATCGTGTACCAATAAGAAAATCCTTTTTCTCTCTATTTCAGGGTCTTTTTCCCAGTGTTTGCGATTCCATTTGGGTTTTTACACCCTATCTTAATGGCTTTGGTTAGGGCACCAAGGAGGTCTAAAGTTGAGAAAAGCACCTGTGGCAGTTGTATTTCCAGACTTGAGGCTTGAGGTTCAATGACGGGATTTGGAATGGGTTGAGGAGGAAGGGAAGAGGCTTGAGGTTCGATGACGGCATTTGGAATGGGTTGAGGAGGAAGGGAAGAGGCTTGAGGTTCTGAGTTTGGAGTAGATTGAGGGGTTGGGGGTGTTGGCTGCTCAGTTTGAGTCCCTATATCGTGACACAAAACAGGCGCTGCTTCAACCACTTCTTTGGTCGTTTCTACCCGTGGCTCTGGTGGTGTCGTTGGTCTGGGTGCAGGTGTTGCTATAGGATGTAGTTTTGATAGGTTGGCTCTTGCTTTAAACTGTGCAATGCACGATAATCGAGCATTGCATCGTTTGAACAGCTGGGGCTCTTGGGTGTTGTAGGTTCCTCTTTTTTCAGTTTCTCGAAACACAATTTCGTTTCATGCTTCTTGCTACAGATGGCGCAGATTGCAGGGCCTCTGCAACGTTCTTGATGATGACCGTAATGCTGACATTTGTAGCACCTGAGAGGATCTGGAGTGTATTCCTCTGTGGGGTAGTATCCCCATGCCTTAAGCTATAATTGGCTCGGGACTGGTCCTCTGAAGGTGGTAAGGATCTTCTGTGAAGGTGTTTTGTATCTGGTTAAACACCTCTCTACGTTCACAGACTGGGGGAGCTCCAGAAGAGGATCAAGCGGGGAGCTCTGTTGGGTAGTTATAGACGATGGCCTTGTTTAGCTTCTCATTGGGGTTTAGTAACTGAAATTCCATGTTGTCCTTCAGGAGGTCGACTGTTGCCTGGTCTCTTGGTGTAATGGTGAATTCTCCTCTGTGGTTTGGCCGTGCAGAGATGTTGATGCTGGGGTTGTTCTTTTGAAGAGCCACTACTGCAGCATACAAGGTCCGTCCTTCAGCAGGAAGCACTCGAAACTTCGGTAATGAAGGATACTCATTTGCGTCAGAGACTGGAGGGAGAAGAGGTAAACAATGAAGGGGATTGGGGTAGGAGGTAAACAATGAAGGGGATTGGGGTAGGACGGAGGAGGAGGAAGAGGTGGAGGACGAGGGTCCGAGGACCTCAGAGGATGAAGAGGAGAGGTTTGCAAGGAAGAGGAGGAGGTGGAGGGCAAAGGGAAAGATGGGTGGGTTGGTAGATCAAGTGTTGCCTGGTCACTACCGAATCTCTTCTTCAAAGATGGAGGGCGACCTTCACCCTTGAAGTAATCAGAAGACAGCAGTCGTTTCTTCTTATGTCGAGTCATGGTATCCACTTAACTTTCACAATAATAAGCACTTCCAAACGTCGAGGATAATAAAAAAAAAAGCTGCTAATGGTGAGTGATAAAGCCCTGAAACTGTCGAAACAGTGTAGGAATTAGCACTAACCAATGGGGGTTTTATGATTACATAAGACCAATGATGGTTATGTGTGCTCTTATGTGCGAGCGCTGGAGTACATGTGAGAAACCTTAGTATTAGGAGGATTGCTGCTTGCAGATGGACGCTCCCGATTGGTTCGCTCATCCGGAGTGCCAGTAAGTGCCACCCTTCGCGCTGACATTGGGAGGAGGAAGGTCTCCTGTGTGGTATTGAGACTAGGCTACTCTCTCCCGATGTGTAAGGCATCCAGGAGGCATAGGCGGTGCTGGTCCGTCGTTTGATCTATTATCTCTATGTCAGGGATAATGTCATTTCTTTTTATTCTCAGGTTATGGGCAGCCCTGCATGATTAAAAATGGTATCCTCCTGGGCATGACAGGAGATCCTCTTGGAGAAGTTCATGGTAGTCATACCGATGTAAGAGCCGAAGCACTCTCAGTTCTTATATCTTACGTCTTTCTTTTATTTGTCTGAACACCATTTCTGCCGTTGAATGACTATTTGATAAATAATTTTCCAATGCAGAATTTTTTTAAACAGTTTCCAAGGTTAGAAACCTTTACAAACTTCCATTCTCAAAGAGGGAATCGAAGTGGTTCAAGGTTAGATCATGACGGTATTTACTTTTTTTGGGTTTACTATATGGTATTAAGGTTTTAATTCCACTTTGATTTTTGTCAACTGAGCTTTCCTTAGAAAGAGACCATTGCCATGCCAGAAGTCGTAAGGAGGTTAGGATTCATATTCACATGACGAATAATATCAATTTCGTCCAGGAGCACGTCCCTCTCACCAAGGAGGCCCAACAGGGTAGCTACCCTGGGATCCTAACCTCGATATGCGCCATACTCTCAGTGCCTTAAGGATCATCAGTCTGTCGAGGTCGGACCCAGCACTGAGGATATGGTTAAAAAAAAAATTTACCCTTGCTCGACCACATCGGGTATTCTAGTTCTAAGGTGGGGTGGCATGCCATCCAACTCCTCCCTCCTTCAAAGATACAAGAGCAGTGACTTCCGTAATTCAATACCATGTAAAGGTCATCAACGAAAGAAGAAGAAGGGAAGGGGAAAATTTATAGGAGGAGAAGTAAAACAGTTACAGGTCCCAGTGTTCGGCTGAATCACAGCAGAAAGAGTAGGTGTAAAGGAGCATACTCTCCCTGTGGTGGATCTCTAAGCCCCCTACCTTGTCAAAGGGTGGAAATCAGGAGTACTAATAATAATAATAATAATAATAATAATAATAATAATAATAATAATAATAATAATAATAATAATAATAATAATAATCTTTATGAAGACAATAAAATGAACTCATTATGTAGGATTGATATTTGGTACAATTGATTTTATTAAATACATACACACACACACACACACACACACACACACACATATATATATATATATATATATATATATATATATATATATATATATATATATATATATATATATGATATATTATATAAATATATATATATATATATATATATATATATATATATATATATATATATATATATATATATATATATACATACATATATATATATATATATATATATATATATATATATATATATATATATATATATATATATATATATATGTTGCAATTCTAAACCTGGGTTCTTGCTAGATCAATGGGGTATACTAGGATGATGCACAACTAACCCCAATTACCACAAAAATCTGGACTCTGGCCTTGGGGACAGATTAATTACAAACAACAAAAATGCCTGAAAGGCTACTTTAGGGGGGAAGTGATTAGATAAACTCTGGGGTCCAACTTAATTCATTATATTTACAAAGAAATGCAGCTGAAGAATGGTAGCGTAATTCTGGAGAAAATGAGGTGAAGCAAATAATGGGAAATTCCAGGAGGGAATACAAATGGGGTGCCTGCTTCAAAGTTGTTGAAACGATGTAAGGAGGGCTGCTAAGCACACAGATGATACGCAAGTCCACAGTGAAAACTCCTAATCTGTAATTAAAACACTTATGGTTAATTAACTGGCTCTAGTACTGTTATGAAGGAATTGAGGAATTGCATAAAAGATGCCTAAACTGAACCCGATTCCTGTGACTCGGGCATCAAACGATTACATTACTCTTCTTGTAAATGCTTTGCAAATTAAACAGCACAAAATATAAGCAATACAGAGCTCACTGTGATTATATCGCACTATGAAATGAAAGGAAACACATTTGGAGAATAACAGGGGATGTGGCTGACAAAAACCTTAAATCCTGGTACATTACCTTTTCTCTGGGAGCTGAAGTTTCTTCTTATGAGGGCCAGCGAAGGAGCAAATTAATTCACCTCAAAAGTTACTTTGGATACTGCCCGCCACGTGCCCTACATAGGTAGGCAAGCGGAGCAAGGGCCCGAGCTTAGCTCTCCATGTCCGCGCCAACAATTCTGAGGCCGGGCGTCACATCCTAGGCTCTTTTATAGCGGCGGAAGTTACAGATGTCATTGTGATCACTCTGCCCCACATGGGAATTGTGGGGCTGCATGGGTTCAAATTCAAAATGGCGGAACGCATGCGGTCCACTCACCAGCTGGCCTGCCTCAGTTGATGATTAGCTCTCGGCAGGAATCCGCACCTGGAATGAAGGGATTTCGACAGCACAGTGGACAAGGAAGGTTCTAAAAGTGTTTCCCCCCCAAAAAGGCTGTGGGGGAGAAGTTTTTTAGGGGTGAATGTCTCAGTGAATCATACTAAATTTGCCTCATTCAATTACTTAGTTCTTTTACATTAAATTTAGTGCAAGGGAAGGAAGTAATATTCTTAATATATATATATATATATATATATATATATATATATATATATATATATATATATATATATATATTTATATATATATATATATGTATATATATATATATATGTGTGTGTGTGTGTGTGTGTGTGTGTGTGTGTGTGTGTGTGTGTGTGTGTGCAAGTAAACTTGCGAGCATGCATATCCTGATGAAAATGAGTCTAAAAGAAAACTTGTCAATTTTTATTTTTAATGTTTCATATCTCTGCAAGCATTAAATTTTGTCTTTTATATTGATTTTATCTATTCCGTCAGAGACTCCTTAACATGTTAGCCATGCTTTTGGTCTAATACAAACGAATGGGTAATACTTGCAATACCACAACGAAGTAATGAATTCAGTTTTAGTGATTCTACGTCGGAATGCATGGGTGATTTTGCTTTGGTCATGACGAGCATGGGTATAATTAATATAGTAATTACATAGGAAATCAAAGTCAAAGATAATTATCCACATGATTTCCAGTCATTAGATGATTTCATTTTCAGTGACAGTTACTCAGATTATGTGCGTTTAAGCATTTATGGTTCAGATGATTTATCACAATTATTAAAATTATATTTTAGTAACACAGGCAAATGTATTTTTTTGTCAAAGACAAAACAAATTACTAAGAGTATGATCTGAAGCTTCTCTCATGTTTGACGCAGTTGTCACTCGGAGTAATAGTATTCACATCGACAACAAGAACTTGCCTGCTCTTCATTACCTCAGCATCTGATTACGTTTGCCTTTGATAAGTAGACTTCGCTTCCTTTTAAAACTTAATTCTTCTTTAATGTTGAGGTGAAGTGCACTCTCATAGTTTTCAATACAGATATTAGAAGCAGTGAGGAAGAGTAAGTCAAATGTGTCATAATCTTGTCAATTTCCCTATGAGATCTCAACAGTAAGATGCAACAGTTGGTGTAACGATATAAGCGTTAAAAAATGATTGACACTTGTTTTCGTAGTAAAAGACCCCTTACATCAGCAAGACCCTATTGATGCAAGAATGCGGTGACGAGGTCACATGAATTCTACATGGAACTTTTGTCTGTTATGTGACGGGGCAAGCAAACTCTCGAACTAATTAAAAAGTTTTCCCCAGTTCATCTCAAAATGTCCCAGTATCTTTTTCTTATTCCCATTATTTTTTCACCCCCCTTTATATATTTTTATCTTTCTCCCGTCTTACAGTCCAACCTCTTAGACAATCAACTCATAGTGAAACTGCGGAGTATTCCCCAGCTTTAAACTTGCTGACGACCTTGGCACTCTTTCTGGACCGTCCCCTTAGGTTAGGTAATAGTTAGGTGATTACCCACCCTACATCTTAGAGGCCCCACCTGTCCCTAATCTTCTTTATTACTTATCCTACTCTACACCTTTTAACTTTATCTTTTCCTCGTTAAGGAAATTCTAGTACGTTAGAGTTGCCCTTGTTTTGTACTGGTAGCTGGCCGAGTTGGTGGAACTCATCAACTCCTCCTTTGCTATGCTGATGCATATACAGAGGAGTTATGCTGGTTCCATACTACATTTTCATACTTTAATAAGTTTACTTTGACTCCTGAGGAGAAAATTTGACATTTGAATAAGAACTGAATCATAATAAGAGATTCTGAAACCCTCAAATTTCTTGACAAACCAAAATGCAGTTTAAACTTTTATTTCCTGAAAAAAAGCCTCTTTTATAACATTTACCAGTCAAAGACTATTGAAAAGCAGATTTATTTTCGTGCTGAATTATTTCTTCCCCGATTTCTATCATACTTCTTAGATTTGCCCTTGGGTTCTTTGCAGACAATTCCTACTTCCACCGAACAATTCAGTTTTGCAAATCTTTTTTTATATATTTTACTAGCAGAGACTACATGTGCTTACCATATATATCAAAAGCAACAGTCAAAACTTCTAATAATTTAACAATTGGAAAATGAAGTCCGTTAGAATTGCTTTGGCCAAATTGTTCGAATTTCTCCTTCGTTACAAAGGTTTTACAGGCAGACGGAATGAACTTTATCCAAGATTAATTATTATTCCACACAAAGCTGCGTCCGTAGAGGGATAAACTTTCCACGGAAAATCATTAATTTTCTTATTATTCTTATCATGATGATATTTTCATAAATCACAACATTCCTCCATTCTACCTTTGGTTTCTCCTACTCTTTACTCGATAATTCAGGTCTGCATGGGAGTGGTCAGTTCGAAATATTTACGTATTTTCATATATTTAAGAAAGTTATCTACGAAAATATACATCTTTAAACTTGTTATTAGTCACAACGAGGCCATCCATAAGTGATTGTTTTTATGAGAATATATCTATTATGAACAAATTTCTACCTGAACTGCCAGAGAACAAAGAACCTTTTTTAATAACAGGAAAAGAATGAAATCAGATAAGCTGATCAGATGTTTTAATATATATATATATATAATTATATATATATATATATATATATATATATATATATATATATATATATATATATATATATATAAAATGCTTAAGTGTAATGTTAAATATTTCTGTTTTTTTTGGGGAGGGGCTAAGCATTCTTTGAGATATTCTGGGCAAGTGTAAATGTGGAACAGTGCCTATGTATTCACGAGTCAGTCCTGACAAAGGCCCGTCGTCATTCTCTCTTCCCATGGAGACAGAGGGCATCGATCCTTGGGTGATGTTCTGGCCATGTTGGAATGTTCCAATAACTGGAAGTCATCAAGTTCTGGAGGAGCATTCGTTCGTGAGTATGCTCTCATGGGCGTTTCATAGGAAGTGTGAATTTTCCAGTGATGAATTTTAACCATGTTGCCAAAATTCTATCCACAATTTTTGCAAGCATATTTGTTTAAACATTAACCAGTGGAATATATATATATATATATATATATATATATATATATATATATATATATATATATATATATATATATACATACATATATTCACGAAAGATAAAGTGTTTATGAGCGCCTACGACCTCCCATCTTATCTCTATTGCTGGTAACATTAGTATAAATTTCCTTCTCCAATTTACGTTAAAACGTCTCAGACTCTAAACCGCTCAGGCAATTCCTATTTGAATAAAAACGTCTCGAATAAACGCCTATTTCCTGAAGCCAAATACTTGTAAAACTTCTTCCCTTAAAAGCGTTGTAAAACTCAAAATATACTTGAAGACCATGTGTTTGTTTCTCCTCATGTCTTCTTTTATTTAGTTCGCATCATTTACCCATCTTCCACCGGATCATCCTAGAAAACCGCAGAAATGAATTATAGCCTATTAGTGCTGTAAAAAGCTGTACCTACGACGCTATTCTTTGATGTAAATGAATCACAATAATAGTTATTTGTCTTACTGGCTGTTTCTGCATTCGTCAATCTCTTTTTTTATTCATTTAGGCCCGTAAGATAACGCTCACAGATGACTGGTCAAATTATATCTCTTTTCCACCGTAAATGCTCTTTCTTTCACTTTTATTTTGACTCACCAGAAGACATGAAATATGTAAGCACTCCCACTTTAAAGAAGTTAAAGAATGAGAAAACTAAATTAGCAATGAGTTTCTGTTCCACTTATCAGGATTGTTATGAAAGGCTTCATTTTCTGGAAAGATATTTCATGGCTTATCTGTTAACGTCTAATTTGTCAAGCTTAACCGGAAAAGGACAGCAATGACTTTTGAAAACTATGGCAACCACTTCTTTTGGCCAAGTTCGTAGATTTTCGCGTATCAAACAAATTTTTTGAAAAGAAGAAAAAACTGCTTTTAATACAAAAATGTTTGAATAACGTCTTTCTCACAAATATTTTGCATTTCGTTATTCATAAAAATGGTATTCATGTGCTTTAATTTAGTAACTGCGATAACAACTATATTCTTTTGATAACATGCAACATTCACAACTTCATTCATAGAAAACAAAGATAGGTAAAATATTTGAGGCTCAAACAAAGTAAAGAAAGGTTAAAATGGCACTTTTCCGTTGTTGAGTTTAATTGAAAAATTAATCTCAAATTTTGGAAATGCCGTCCTACCTCTGCTTTCCTGACTTACAAACGTTCTTCGGATCTCGGCAGGAGAAGACACGTACAGTAGGTTGCCCATCCCACTGACTTTCTTTTGTTTATGACAAGAAGAGGCAAATGGATACATACAAAATCCCCATAAAAGTTCATTCTTTACCGTTATCAAAATCATAGAGATTATGGCTCAAACTGAAGGTAAGATTAACAATGATTTTTGTCTTTCAGTTTTTTAATCTTCGAAAAATGTTTGTCGCGCCTGAAAACATTAAATGGTAAATCAGTTTACCGGTAAATTGCTCTTTATCTGACAAATGTGAGACATCCTTAAAGATTAGCAGTGGGCACGTGCAATAATTGTGTGTGGGTGTATCATGATTAGCATTCCCCGTTATATTTGCTTACGTACTAAGTGTACTTATATTTTCGTGTAGCCAATAGTCTATACGTAATAAACGCTACGTTACGTTATGTATAATATATTCACATACACATATGTGTATATATATACATATATATATATATATATGTGTGTGTGTGTGTATGTGTATGTGTATATACTAGAAAAGGTTACCATCCTAATACTGTCAGATTCAGCGATTCTCTACTTCAACTGTGCATTGATTGGAAATAATCTTGCATCTTCATGTGAACGTAGCATGTTCATCATTCATAACAATAAACATATATTTTGTGTGGGAACAGTAGTATGCACACAAAAATTTATTTTAGATATTTTCTAACACCTATAAAATGTTCCTTCAAATATTTTATTTGTTGATTTATTGTTTTGATAACCGAATTTATCGCGCAGAAGGTGGCATGATAATCTCAAAACATGGAAACGCTCTTGGTATCTGAGATGCAGAAATGTAGATTGGCCGGCGTGCATAATGAAATTCTGCTGACAGAAGTTGTTCAATAACTGACTCGTTTCATTCCATATTCTATAACCACTTTCTCGGAAACTTCCCTCACGTTCATGTTTAAACAAAAGCTCTGTGATCCAATCACAAACTCCATTTCCATGGAAGCGGGAGAACTGATTGTCTGCATGGCAAGAAGAGCTCAAGTCAGATCTCGTAGGCGATTCCTCTCAGCTAATCGGTTTGGAACGTCAACTGTAATCGAATAAAAAAAAAAACCTTTAAACTGGTTTCTTCATATATTTAGGGCATGAAAAAAATTTCATTGTAACAATAACTCATTAAAATGACTTGATCACAATTCTTCATTTGGAGTCTCTAGTGATTTCAGGTGTAACTGAAAATGAATTTCCATTTACAAGGGACTGAGGGTGAAAAACCAGACCAACCAGGGCTCAAAACAGGAATATGCTATTTTTATAGCAGCTGACCTTTTCAAGCATTATTCTGCTAATACGTTTCACCTGATCGGTCTGTGGCAAATACTTAGCCTTCACTACGTATGTTCCACAGATTTTCTTTTAATCTTCCATTATGTCTTTGTTGAATAGAATATTTCTTACAAAAAATGTTAGCATGTTCGTTATATTTTAATCTAATCAGTTCTTCAAACCCAAAGAAATACTGTCATGCTGGATGACATTTACTTTCCTGTCACATTTTCCTTAATTTTACTAAGCTGACCAAAAAAATCGTTTCCTGATCATACAGCAGGCATATTAGAATGCAAGAGACGTAATGTTGGAATGAAAGCGAATAAGGAAACATGATTCACGATTTTAAATATATGGAAAAAATAAATGACACACACACACATATATATATATATATATATATATATATAAATATATTCATATATATATATATATATATATATATATACACACACTACAACCATCATTTTCTTTTCGACTTGTAAGTAATCGTTTTCTTTAGTGACTATAATATATTATCGTATTCGGGTCGTTTCGGCCAAGTCGTTTCGGCCGTAAGCACGTAATATATATATATATGTTTAGTACCATATATATTTGCGGATGTACGTAAAACATGAAATAATAATGGTAAATAAACATAACGGTAAAATCATAAACTTAACGTCTTACATTGTTTTGGATGTTACGGCCTAAATTGACTTACGGCCGAAAATGACCAGGACCGCCGTTATCTACCTCCATGTACAAATTTTAAAATGAATTAAAATATATTTTAACATTAGCATTCTCTTCAGATCCGATATCCATTCTATCATAAACCACTGAAAAGCCACGTCATCAAAAGATGAGAGACATATATATGACTAGAACAAGAGAAAATATAAATAAACCCTTGTAAACAGCCACAGTCATGGAGAAAATAACCTGAACAAGTCCCTCTCCCGATTTTTTATTATTTTATATTTTTCACCAGTGTTCCTTAATGGAAAATAATGTTTTATGACCAGATCCTGACGGTGGGGTTATACACTTAACAGAATAATAAGATTAAAGACTTCACAGGCATCCTAAAAAATGATCATAATCTGATAAACCATGTAAATAGCCCTAGTCAGGATCTGGTCAAGTAAAAGAATTAGCCATAAGTGAGAGTAAAAATGAACCACTCAAAAATATAGCAGTTGATGAGGTTGTAACCTCTCACGCTATAGACGAGAATCCAGCCCATATAGACTTAAAAGGAATGTATAACAATCTTCAAAGAATACAGAACATATCTTTTACTGCAATACAAATACAATAACAACTGCTAACATCAGCAATTATGTAAATTGTTTCTGTGATTAGTGTGTTCAAAGGCTATTTCTAAATCTTTAGAAACAACTGACCATAAATTAGCTTTTGGTTGGTTTGAACCTTTGAAGGTCGGGGTAATAACTCAGAGAATATAATAGTTTGGGGACAGTAAACTGGCTTTGCACTGTTTTCTTTGGTACAGGAAAGAAAATCGTTTTCTATGATATCCGGGTCGCGCGACCAGGTCAGGACATCGCCCCCTACCCCTGTCCAGAAGCAATAAAAGGTCAGGGCCAGGACAGCCTCTCTCACACGGTGTCGCTAGTTTAAGCCGAGAACAAGTTCACGGTCTCTGCAGGCCAGGTTGCCCTGCCCTCCCTCTTCCGCTCGCTTGCCACGTGGATCCCATCGCCGCCCTGTGTGCCCCGTGTTCCATTCCATGGCCTTAGAAGACTGCAAGGGGATTAATAAGTCTTCCCAAACGCGAGCTGACATTAAACGGCATATTTTCATCATCCCAGGGCGCCCTTTTCCGCCCCAATCTACGACTTGAAGAAATACTTGGAGAGGAGGCTACCATTTGTCCACGCTCCCACACGTGATACTCGGCAGAAGACGTCGTCAGCCCTACGCCCCTACAAATGTGGTAATGTACCCAAAACGAGTTGCTAGTCACGATTACTTAGCCCTTTTGCATTTATTAATCTCTGGGCCTATAACTTTGTGTTCCCTGATATTCCTTGGTTCAAGCCAGGCCCACGTGTTCACAGCTTCTTTCCTCTGAGTCACAAGTAACGCCTCGGGAGTCCTTGGCGCCTTCAGTGCACCATTTGGTGAGTAATTCAATCCCCAAATTCCAGCATTAGATGTGTAACGTGGGTCCAAATATCGTTTCAGAAAGACGATATTAGCAGAATTATCCTTGGTCCGTGTTCCTGGCATTAAAACTCCCCCTTCGGGAGGACTTCTACGGCAGTAATTTACCGTATTTTCAGTTAATTTTCTTTTAAGTTTTTGACCTTGTGTGCTATCAAATATAACTATTTTTATATCCACGTGTTTCACGCACTTCCCCTAGTGAAGAGCCCTCCGCTCCGTGTACTTCTTTTTTTGTTTGTGTTTTATATGTCCTGGGTATCTTACAAGGCCATTTTCGAGTAAAGTAATAATTGTGGAGTCATAAGATCCACCTGCACCAGGAAACATATAAAAATGGCGACCTGACCAGTGATTCTGTAATGATTGCATACCCCCCTCTTCCCCTTTGTTGTTTGTGTTGCAATTTGTAAAATCAGCAATTAGCTCAGCTAAGCTGGATACGAGACAGATTACTGAACCTTTGAAAAGCCAGCGCAAGAGGTTTAAGGAAATTCTGCGTAAGTAAACTGTGTTTATTTAGCGTAGGACGCTTTAGAAAACGTTGACTAGTCCTAGGAATTTTTTTATAGTAGGGCGCATGTCCGAGGAAAACAAGAGAGAGAATCGCCGAAAACTTAGCTTTGGAAGCCTTTGCACGCGGCTTGCATGCCATTCAATTAGGTTATACAGGTGATAAATCATTAAAGGAATAGTGCGCATATTCCTCCAAAGAAACGAGTGATTTGGAAACCGAATCATTAGATATAGGCGCGAGACCTCGACGTCAACCACGTGTTCGAAAGTCAGATTAGCATTGCTGACGCATTTTTAGGCCCCTCTCTCTCTCGTTTTAGAAATAGGATTTGATAAGACATCAATTATCCCAGGACGAAAAGGGTCAACAACCGTTGTCTCAACTGGGAAGTCCCCGGGTGTTTACGTCGTTCATTCATTTGGCGCAGACGGCCTTGACCGTATGTGTGGCCCAGTTAGGAAAACATTTGTTTGTTTGATTTGCTTGCTCTACCAAATTGTTTTGCATTATTGGGGTCTGACATTATATGTTCTGTATTGTTCGTTTTTTTTTGTGTTTTGTTTTGTGCTGTTACTACGGCTGCGTGTGTTGCCTATCTGTTGTGAATGTGGGATAAAACCCACCTAATTGGTAAATGAGAATAAACATTCTCCCATAAGTCAGTAAAACTAGCGCCCTCGCTGATCAGACGTCGTCTGTGCGGAAATTCTAGGGCGCCTATATATTCTATTCTTGTCCCCAATAAATCCGTGTCGTCGGTCCGTTGGTGAGACCAATTCATTTTCCATTCAGTTAAATGAGCCCGTTTCGTCGGTATTCTCGGGAGACCTAAATATATATCCCAATCATAGTCCACTGAAAAGTCAAGTCCCAAAAGATGAGACATCATTCTAGAACAGAGAGCAAAAATCAAATAAACCCTTGGGAGACCAATCATTGAAAACTCATCGTCCCCAATCAGCCCGATTCTTTCGGTTTTTTTTCACTAGTGAGACCAATCATGATAATTTATCGTCCCCAATCAGCCCGCTTCGTCGGTAAATCAGACCAATAAGATTAATTCATCGTCCCCAATCAGCCTAAAAATGATCGTCGGTAAATCATGGGAGACCAATCATCGCTAATTTCATCGTCCCCAATCAGCCCGCTTCGTCGGTAAATCGGGAGACCAATCATTGCTAATTCATCGTCCCCAATCAGCCCGCTTCGTCGGTAAATCGGGAGACCAATCATTGCTAATTCATCGTCCCCAATCAGCCCTTTTGCGGTAAATGGGAGACCAATCATTGCTAATTCATCGTCCCCAATCAGCCCGCTTCGTCGGTAAATCGGGAGACCAATCATTGCTAATTCATCGTCCCCAATCAATTGCTTCGTCGGTAAAGGGAGACCAATCATTTTAATTCATCGTCCCCAATCAGCCCGCTTCGTCGGTAAATGGGAGACCAATCATTGCTAATTCATCGTCCCCAATCAGCCCGTTTCGTCGGTAAATCGGGGAGACCAATCATTGCTAATTCATCGTCCCCAATCAATAGCTTTGTCGGTAAATTAGGATTCAATCATTGCTAAATTCATCGTCCCCAATCAGCCCCTTCGTCGGTAAATTGGGAGACCAATCATTGCTAATTCATCGTCCCCAATCAGCCCGCTTCGGTGCAATCGGTAAACAATTGGGGAGACCAATCATTGCTAATTCATCGTCCCCAATCAGCCCGCTCCGTCGGTAAACCGGGAGACCAATCATTGCTAATTCATCGTCCCCAATCAGCCCGCTTCGTCGGTAAAACGGGAGACCAATCATTGCTAATTCATCGTCCCCAATCAGCCCGCTCCGTCGGTAAATCGGGAGACCAATCATCGCTAATTCATCGTCCCCAATCAGCCCATTTTGTCGGTAAAAGGAGGAGACCAATCATTGCTAAATCCTCATCGTCCCCAATCAGCCCGCTTCGTCGGTAAATCGGGAGACCAATCATAGCCAAAATTCATCGTCCCCAATCAGCCCGCTTCTGAAATAAAATTATTCAGCACTGTCGAAAACTTGTCGGTCTCAGACCATGCTAAATCATTTCAGTATCGTCAAGTCGGTAAATCAGGATTCAATCATTTTCATGTCAGTAATCAGGTTCAACGGGAGCAAAAGGCTCCAACATTTTTCGATTCCCCAATCAGCTGATCACAGGAGGAATTTCAAATTCGCCAATCATGTGAGGTGGAAGCGAGCAAAGCCTGGCTTTATTTAAAACATCTGTGTTGGACTAGGTCCTAAAGCAAACTGCAAATTTCACTGTTTCTCTTAGTTACAGGTTGAGGCTCAGGTTGAAAACCTGAAACTTTCATGAAAAACAAGATCTTCTATGTCCTCAGGGAAAGATGTTTCTATTCATCCGGGAGAGAACAAGAGACTGGGTACAGGCAGAGGAAATCTATGCAGGCAAAGAGACAGGCTCAGAGAGACACAGTAAAGCTGAGAGACAGGCTCAGGAGATATATTTTAGCAAACTAGAGAGAGACAGGAACGGAGGCAGAAAGACTGGCTCAGGAGAGAGACGGAATAGAAGCAGAGAGACAGGCATGGGAGGCAAATTGTTAGCCCAATTTAAACTCAACTAAAGACTGGCCCAGGAGAAACGAGAAGAAGCCGAGAGGGAAGAAAGGGACAAGCAGCGTGCCCATGAACTCGCAATGCTGCAACAGAGTGGCCCTTCGCCTCCACCTGCCCCAGGGAATGAGTGCCTTCAGCCAGGCTATCGCCTGCATGCCAAAGTGGACGGAGGCCGAGCCCGAGTGTGGCTCGACAGCGCCAAGACAGTGTTAAAGGCCTGCCCCTGAGTGCCGCCGAACTCTCCCTGGTGTTGGGCAAGACAATGAAAGGAAGGCCCTGATTGTTTAGGGTAAACCCGCCGGAGGAGCAGGAAAATTGGGAGGTCAACGCCAGACTATTGCCAAGGCGTATAAGATAACCCCTGAACGCTGGAGGAGGCGCTGGCGCTGGGCTAGTGAAGGAGGCCAATCAAACCTGGGCAGACTGGGCCTTCAAGTCCGAGCGTGCCCGTTTGCCAAATGGTTCGAGGCCGTGGGGTTACGACCCTCAACGATGCCATCGAACAAATACAGATAAAGAACTTCCTACTCTACACCCCGCCGGCCCTCGCCACGAACAATATCGCCGAGAAGGAGCCCCCACCTTAGCTGATTGCTGCCGAATAGCGGATCTATGGGACACCCATCACCCCCAGGAGAGCTCGCTGCAGCGCAAAATTACGCCACCACCCACCTACCTATCGGGTGCCCCTCCGCCGAAGAATGGGCAATCACAGAAGCCCGTCGTGTGCGGGTTCTGTAAAAGATCGGGCATTGTGAGGAGCAATGCCGCAGTAAACCACCCCGCGTCTCTCTCTCCCGGACAGCCCCTAATAAGTCGCCTGCGCCCTCTGCCGGGGCAGTTTCAAGATTTCAGCCAAACCTTTTTGCACGGCGTGCAAGGTTTCAGATCCGGCCACTCTTCCTCATGGGCAAAATGCCCTAGAAATAATAAGGCAGGAACTCCCGCCGTCGCCCTGGCAGTAAAAATCCCGAGTAAAGGCCCTCCTGCCGAGGGTCCCATCTATGTGGCACCTCCTCGAGGTAAATACTCAGCACGCCAGGTCAATTTTTTTGACGACTCTGGCGCGCAAATTTGGAAAATGATGGAGGGACAAAGTTCCTATGGAGCTATAATAGACCGACGCAAGCTCGTCACCATTGAGGGCATTAACAATTTTAAAATGATCCTCCCTACGGTCCAACTGAGGGTCACCCGACCCCACAGAGCCAGGACCCTTCGTCTCGCCGTAAAAAAAACACATTCCAGGAGACTATGACGTCCTCCTGGGCCAAGACTTTACGTCCCATTTCAAGCCACCACCATTCCGGGGTCCCCATTCCCCAATAAATCATCCAAATCCGAGTCAGTGCCCGGCACGGCATCCGTGCCAGTGCCGAGGCCTCAGCCAGATCTCCCTTCAGGAGAATCTCGGCCTTCAGCTCCTCTGCCAGTGCCCCTTGGCGCACTGAGCAGTGCCAGTCTCCGTCCGTCCAGACAGACGAGACCACCACCACATCGCCACCAGCGCCAGTGCCAATGTCAGTGCCTGAGCTGGTCACCCCTGCAGCAAGTTAAAAGCCCCTCGGCCGTCCCTCTCTCTTCGCCGCCCGCCGCAGATTCTTCCGCGAGTCATGATTCTGCCCCGCCTTCCTGGGCCGATGAACTCTGCGATCTGCGCCGGTTAATGTCCGAGATGGCGAACAAAATTCCTGGGTCAGTTGTCGCAGCAGCTGACCCAGATGGCACCCCTTGCCGCATTTTGGCCTCGGGCCCTCCGATTCCCCGGCCAAGGACAACGGTCCAAGGAGGAGAGGTTCGCGGCGGAGTTACCACGGGTGTGGGCGATCGCAGGTAGTCCACAAGGAGCCCCGAGCTCTTCTGGCCCCTGTGCAAACTTGGCATAGGGCCCCCTTCTTCATCTTTGAACGTCTTGGCACCTTTCATCCAGGAGAGGATGATCCAAGGCCTTCCGCATATCTTCTTCCTTTCCTTTGGAATTTCTATCCCTCATCCTTCTCTATCGATCTTTCCTTCACACTTAAAAAAATTACTTACCAAAGATACGGCAGTTAACATATGGGATATCATCCCCTTTTAAAATGCACTAATTATTTTATTTTGAAGCAGTAAGAGAGACAGAGTGGGAAGTGGCATCACCCTTACGCCCGTCCTTTGGCACAAGGCAGGCGTGTCAACTCTTCCTGAAGGGGTCGCGCCCTTTGGGTTTCTTTCCCCGCCCTTGGGCTGAGAGTTAGCTCTGACCGTCGTCTGTTGGCGACGGAAGTTAGATAAAGAAGTAAATCATAAATACCTCACTCTGTTATCCTTTATTTTCTACGTATATTATTTACTTTTGCATTTAATCTTTTGGTTTTTTTTTAAGGAATCTTGAGTCACAAGACTCCTGCCCTTAAGAATTTTAACGTTGCCTTTTAATCACCACAGGGTGAAAATTACTTTTAGTATGAAAATATCCTTCGTTGTTGTTCTGTGTAGTTTCTTTTTTTTTATTTACATTTTTTTTTTTAGTTATTCCTGTGGAGAATGTTAGCCCTGTCCATTTTCCCCTTCATTTGTTTATCCTCCCATTTATAAGTCGAGTAGTCTATTTATATTTTACACCAAAGTTGTAAGCTGCAGACGTAAAAATTTAGCGTCGATTTAAGTTGGCGAGTTAAAAACCGCGAATAATCTCTTTGCCTCACAGCTGTCAAGTTCTTGTCCCTTCAGATTAGCGTTCGTGGGAAATATTAGTTAGGCTCGTCGAGCTTACTGAACAATTGGAGGTCGATTGAAAAGAAGAATTGAATTCTATTATTACGATTTTGGTAAAGGGGATATTATTTAAAACCTACAATGTATTGTCACGTATGCCGCCTCTTCAAGGCACAACTAATAGCATGCCTGTAATTCCAGGATAGCATTAAGGAATCAGTGGGTTTACCTTTGTTTCCCTTTAAACTCTGCCTTGTATGTTTTATTTTGTTGTTGTTATTTTGAAATTTTGAAGTGTTCTTTGTTTATTTTCTTTTGAGCGCCTTATTACCCCAGTAAAGTAAATCGAATAAAGAATGGGTAGAAACAGTACTTAGGAAGTATTTGAGCAATAATTAATTTGCAAACAAGTTCACCCTTTTATTGTATATTCTAAATTGCACTCTGCTCCTAAAGTAAACCTTCAGTTTGTTATTGATTAGTGTGGCATCAGAGTTTTACAAATAAAGTAAAGTAAAGGTTGAACTGTTCTCCTTTCCTGCTTTGGGTTGGTTTGAACCTTTGAAGAAGGGGGTATAGGGGCTCAGAGAAAATATAATAGTTTGGGGACAGTAAACTGGCTTTGCACTGTTTTCTTTGGTACAGGGAAAGAAAATCGTTTTCTATGATATCCGGGTCGGCGACCTGGGTCAGGACATCGCCCCCTACCCCTGTCCAGAAGCAATAAAAGGTCAGGGCCAGGACAGCTCTCTCTCACACACGCGGTCGCTAGTTTAAGCCGAGAACAAGTCAAGTCTCTGCAGCCGTTGCCCCTGCCCTCCCTCTTCCGCTCGCCGCCACGTGGATCCCATCGCCGCCCTGTGTGCCCCGTGTTCCATTCCACGTGGCCTTAGAAGACTGCAAGGGGATTGCAAGTCTCCCAAACGCGAGCTGACATTAAACGGCGGCCTTTTCATCATCCCAAGGGCGCCCTTTTCCGCCCCAATCTACGACTTGAAGAAATACCTTGGAGAGGGAGGCTACCATTTGTCCACGCTCCCACACGTGTTTCTCGGCAGAAGACGTCGTCAGCCCTACGCCCCTACAAATGTGGTAATGTACCCAAAACGAGTTGCTAGTCACGATTACTTAGCCCTTTTGCATTTATTAATCTCTGGGCCTATAACTTTGTGTTCCCTGATATTCCTTGGTTCAAGCCAGGCCCACGTGTTCACAGCTTCTTTCCTCTGAGTCACAAGTAACGCCTCGGGGAGTCCTTGGCGCCTTCAGTGCACCCCCGAGTAATTCAATCCCCAAATTCCAGCATTAGATGTGTAACGTGGGTCCAAATATCGTTTCAGAAAGACGCCTGTAGCAGAATTATCCTTGGTCCGTGTTCCTGGCATTCCCAAGCTCCCCCCCCTTCGGGAGGACTTCTACGGCAGTAATTTACCGTATTTTCAGTTAATTTTCCTTTTGACCTTGTGTGCTATCAAATATAACTATTTTTATATCCACGTGTTTCACGCACTTCCCCTAGTGAAGAGCCCTCCGCTCCGTGTACTTCTTTTTTTGTTTGTGTTTTATATGTCCTGGGTATCTTACAAGGCCATTTTCGAGTAAAGTAATAATTGTGGAGTCATAAGATCCACCTGCACCAGGAAACATATAAAAATGGCGACCTGACCAGTGATTCTCGTAATGATTGCATCCCCCTCTTCCCCTTTGTTGTTTGTGTTGCAATTTGTGAAATCAGCAATTAGCTCAGCTAAGCTGGATACGAGACAGATTACGAACCTTTGAAAAGCCAGCGCAACAGGCCAAGGAAATTCTGCGTAAGTAAACTGTGTTTATTTAGCGTAGGACGCTGTAGAAAACGTGACTAGTCCTAGGAATTTTTTTATAGTAGGGCGCATGTCCGAGAAAAACGGAGAGAGAATCGCCGAAAACTTAGCTTTGGAAGCCTTTGCACGCGGCTTGCATGCCATTCAATTAGGTTATACAGGTGATAAATCATTAAAGGAATAGTGCGCATATTCCTCCTGTAGAAACGAGTGATTTCGAAACCGAATCATTAGATATAGGCGCGAGACCTCGACGTCAACCACGTGTTCGAAAGTCAGATTAGCATTGCTGACGCATTTTTACCCCCTCTCTCTCTCTCGTTTTAGAAATAGGAGCGAAAGCGTATATTATACGCCCAGGACGAAAAGGGTCAACAACCGTTGTTTTCGGGGAAGTCCCCGGGTGTTTACGTCGTTCATTCATTTGGCGCAGACGGCCTTGACCGTCCATTCCGTGGCCCAGTTAGGAAAACATTTGTTTGTTTGATTTGCTTCGCTACCAAATTGTTTTGCATTATTGGGGTCTGACATTATATGTTATATGTTCTGTATTGTTCTGTTTTTTGTGTGTTTTGTTTGTGCTGTTACTACGGCTGCGTGTGTTGCCTATCTGATTGTTGTGTTGTGATTGTGAATGTGGGATGGCCACCCACCTAATTGCCCTTGAGAATAACACTTCTCCCATAAGTCATTAAAACTAGCGCCCTCGCTGATCAGACGTCGTTTGTGCGGAAATTCTATGGCGCCTATATATTCTATTCTTGTCCCCAATAAATCCGTGTCGTCGGTCCGTTGGTGAGACCAATTCATTTTCCATTCAGTCCCCAAGTGAGCCCGTTTCGTCGGTAATTCGGGGAGACCTAAATATATATCCCAATCTAGTCCCCAAGTAAGCCCGTTTGTCGTTAATCTTGGGAGACCAATCATTGCTAAAAATCGTCAGCCCGTTCGTCCCCAATCCGCTTCGTCCAGGAGACCAATCATTGCTAATTCATCGTCCCCAATCAGTTTCGTCGGTAAATCAGGAGACCAATCATTGCTAATTCATCGTCCCCAATCAGCCCGTTTCGTCGGTAAATCGGGAGACCAATCATTGCTAATTCATCGTCCCCAATCAGCCCGCTTCGTCGGTAAATCGGGAGACCAATCATTGCTAATTCATCGTCCCCAATCAGCCCGCTTCGTCGGTAAATCAGGGAGACCAATCATTGCTAATTCATCGTCCCCAATCAGCCCGCTTCGTCGGTAAATCGGGAGACCAATCATCGCTAATTCATCGTCCCCAATCAGCCCGCTTCGTCGGTAAATCGGGAGACCAATCATTGCTAATTCATCGTCCCCAATCAGCCCGCTTCGTCGGTAAATCGGGAGACCAATCATTGCTAATTCATCGTCCCCAATCAGCCCGCTTCGTCGGTAAATCGGGAGACCAATCATTGCTAATTCATCGTCCCCAATCAGCCCGCTTCGTCGGTAAATCGGGAGACCAATCATTGCTAATTCATCGTCCCCAATCAGCCCGCTTCGTCGGTAAATCGGGAGACCCAATCATTGCTAATTCATCGTCCCCAATCAGCCCGTTCCGTCGGTAAATCGGGAGACCAATCATTGCTAATTCATCGTCCCCAATCAGCCCGCTTCGTCGGTAAATCGGGAGACCAATCATTGCTAATTCATCGTCCCCAATCAGCCCGCTAATTCATCGTCCCCAATCAGGTCGTCGGTAAATCGGGAGACCAATCATTGCTAATTCATCGTCCCCAATCAGCCCGCTTCGTCGGTAAACGGGAGACCAATCATTGCTAATTCATCGTCCCCAATCAGCCCGCTTCGTCGGTAAATCGGGAGACCAATCATTGCTAATTCATCGTCCCCAATCAGCTAAATCGTAAACGGTAATCAGGAGACCAATTCATCATCGTCCCCAATCAGCCCGCTCCGTCGGTAAATCTGGGAGACCAATCATCGCTAATTCATCGTCCCCAATCAGCCCGTTTTGTCCTCGGTAAATGGGAGACGGTCTTGCTAATTCATCGTCCCCAATCAGCCAAGCTTCTTCGGTAAATGGGAGACCAATCAACGTCCTTTGAAAAATGTCCAAGATTCAGCCAGATTTCTGGGAAATTAATTCTGTGTGTTACTAGCAGAAGACAGGCTCAGGAGAGACTGCAAAATGTCGACACGGTCTCAGCAGCAGGGCTCAGGCAGTCCTCAGGACAGGCTTTCAGGAGAGAACGAGAGACTGGGCAGAGAGACAGTAACAGGCAGAAAGACAAGACCAGGCAGGAACTCAGCCTTTCGGCAGAGAACTAGACTGGGTAATTTCAGGAGGATGGACGCCATACAGGCAGAACAGGCAGAGAAGGCTCAGGAGAGGCAGAAAAGACAGGCTCAGGAGAGACAGGAACAGAGAGCAGGCAGGAGGCAGAAAGACTGGCTCAGGAGAAACGAGAAGAAGAGACAGAGAGACAGGAACGTGAGGCAGAAAGACAGCGTGCCCAGGAGAAACGAATGCTGCAACAGAGGACTGGCCCAGGAGAAACCAGAAGAAGCAGAGGATGAGGGAAGAAAGGGACAAGCAGCGTGCCCATGAAGTCGCAATGCTGCAACAGAGTGGCTCCTTCGCCTCCACCTGCCCCCAGGGAATGAGTGCCTTCAGAAGGCTCTCAGCCTGGTGCATGGCATATGAAGGGCAAGTGCTAAGCCATGATGGCAACGAGAGGCCCGATCGTGTCCACCTGCCCCCAGGGAACAGTGCCTAAGGCCTGCCCCTGAGTGCCGCCTGCCCTGGTGTTGGTTGGCAAGTTCCTTGGAGGAAGGCCCTGATTGCCGAGACAGGGGCCTCCTGAGTGCCGGAGGAGCAGGAACTCTCCTGGTGCATCGCCAGACTATTGCCAAGGCCCTGAGATAACCCCTGAACGCTGGAGGGAGGCCGCGGAGGAGCAGGAAAATTGGGAGGCCAATCAAACCTGGGCAGACTGGGCCTACAAGTGGAGAGCGTGCCCGTGCCAAATGGTTCGAGGCCGTGGGGTTACGACCCTCAACGATGCCATCGAACAAATACAAATAGAGAACTTCCTACTCTACATGTGCCCCTACACACTGATACCCACTGCCATGACCCTCAACATGCCATCAACAAATAGAGAACTTCCTACTCTACACCCCGCCGGCCCTCGCCGCCATCGCCGAGAAGGAGCCCCCACCTTAGCTGATTGCTGCCGAATAGCGGATCTATGGGACACCCATCACCCCCAGGAGAGCTCGCTGCAGCGCAAAATTACGCCACCCGCCTACCTATCGGGTGCCCTCCGCCGAAGAATGGGCAATCACAGAAGCCCGTCGTGTGCGGGTTCTGTAAAAAGATCGGGCATGCCAAGGAGCAATGCCGCAGTAAACCACCCGCGTCTCTCTCCCGGACAGCCCCTAATAAGTCGCCTAATGCCCTCTGCGGGGGCAGTGTGAAGAGATTTCAGCCAAACCTTTTGCACGGCGTGCAAGGTTTATAGCCACTCTTCCTCATGTAGGGCAAAATGCCCTAGAAATAATAAGGCAGGAACTCCCGCCGTCGCCCTGGCAGTAACGAATCCCGAGTCCTTAGGCCCTCCTGCCGAGGGTCCCATCTATGTGGCACCTCCTCGAGGTAAATACTCAGCACGCCAGGTCAAGGCATTTGACGACTCTGGCGCGCAAATTTCCCTCATAAGGAGGGACAAAGTTCCCTATGGAGCTATAATAGACCGACGCAAGCTCGTCACCATTGAGGGCATTAACAATTTTAAATGATCCTCCCTACGGTCCAACTGAGGGTCACCCGACCCCACAGAGCCAGGACGCCCACATTCCAGGAGACTATGAGATGCGAAACACATTCCAGGAGACTATGACGTCCTCCTGGGCCAAGACTTTACGTCCCATTTCAAGCCACCACCATTCCGGGGTCCCCATTCCCCAATAAATCATCCAAATCCGAGTCCAGTGCCCGGCACGGCATCCGTGCCAGTGCCGAGGCCTCAGCCAGATCTCCCTTCAGGAGAATCTCGGCCTTCAGCTCCTCTGCCAGTGCCTTCTTCGGCGCACTGAGCAGTGCCAGTCTCCGTCCGTCCAGACAGACGAGACCACCACCACATCGCCACCAGCGCCAGTGCCAATGTCAGTGCCTGAGCTGGTCACCCCTGCAAGCAAGTCGACCCCCCCCCTCCGGCCGTCCCTCTCTCGCCGCATTATTTAAACAATTGCCGATTCTTCCGCGAGTCATGATTCTGCCCCGCCTTCCTGGGCCGATGAACTCTGCGATCTGCGCCGGTTAATGTCCGAGATGGCGAACAAAATTCCTGGGTCAGTTGTCGCAGCAGCTGACCCAGATGGCACCCCTTGCCGCCCTTTGGCCTCGGGCCCTCCGATTCCCCGGCCAAGGACAACGGTCCAAGGAGGAGAGGTTCGCGGCGGAGTTACCACGGGTGTGGGCGATCGCAGGTAGTCCACAAGGAGCCCCGAGCTCTTCTGGCCCCTGTGCAAACCTTGGCATAGGGCCCCCTTCTTCATCTTTGAACGTCTTGGCACCTTTCATCCAGGAGAGGATGTCAAGGCCTTCCGCTATCTTCTTCCTTTCCTTTGGAATTCTTCCTTTGGAATTTCTATCCTCATCCTTCTCTATCGATCTTTCCTTCACACTTTCCCTTACTTACAGTTAAATATATGGGATATCATCCCCTTTTTTAAAATGCATAAATCATTTTTTTTTGAAGCAGTAAGAGAGACAGAGTGGGAAGTGGCACGCCCTTACGCCCGTCCTTTGGCACAAGGCAGGCGTGTCAACTCTTCCTGAAGGGTCGCGCCCTTTGGGTTTTTTTTCCCCGCCCTTGGGCTGAGAGTTAGCTCTGACCGTCGTCTGTTGGCGACGGAAGTTAGATAAAGAAGTAAATCATAAATACCTCACTCTGTTATCCTTTATTTTTATTTTATATTATATTATTTACTTTTGCATTTAATTTTTTTTTTTTTACGAATCTTGAGTCACAAGACTCCTGCCCTTACAATTTTAACGTTGCCTTTTTAATCACCGCGGTGCGGCCGCCCTTTAGTAGTATGAAGTAATATCCTTCGTTGTTGTTCTGTGTAGTTTCCTTTTTTTTTTATTTTTTTTTTTTTTTTTAATTATCCTGTGGAGAATGTTATCCTGTCCATTTTCCCCTTCATTTGTTTATCCTCCCATTCATAAGTCGAGTAGTCTATTTTTAGCTTACACCCGAGTTGTAAGCTGCAGACATATAAAAATTTAGCGTCATTTAAGTTGGCGAGTTAAAACCCGCGAATAAATCTCTTTGCCTCACAGCTGTCAAGTTCTTGACCCTTCAGATTAGCGTTCGTGGGAAATATTAGTTATGCTCGTCGAGCTTGTGAACAATTGGAGGTCGATTGAAAAGAAGAATTGAATTCTATTATTACAATTTTGGTAAAGGGGATATTATTTAATACCTACAGTGTATTGTCACGAATGCCGCCTCTTCAAGGCACAACTAATAGCATGCCTGTAATTCCAGGATAGCATTAAGGAATCAGTGGGTTTACATTTGTTTCCTTTTAAATTCTGCCTTGTATGTTTTATTTTGTTGTTGTTATTTTGAAATTTTGAAGTGTTCTTTGTTTATTTTCTTTTGAGCGCCTTATTACCCCAGTAAAGTAAATCGAATAAAGAATGGGTAGAAACAGTACTTAGGAAGTATTTGAGCAATAATTAATTTGCAAACAAGTTTACCCTTTTATTGTATATTCTAAATTGCACTCTGCTCCTAAAGTAAACCTTCAGTTTGTTATTGATTAGTGTGGCATCAGAGTTACAATTACAAATAAAGTAAAGTAAAGGTTGTAGCAAAGTAAAAGATAGAATAAAGTCGAACGTTTTCTTCGCTCATTTTTGCTTTTGTCAATATTCGCACCCGTTTATAGGTGTGAATATTATCTTGCCAGGAGCTGTAAAGAGTAGCGCCAAAATAAGCTAGGAAACTGTTCTCCTTTCCTGCTTTGGGTTGGTTTGAACCTTTGAAGGTCGGGGGTATAAGGGCTCAGAGAAAATATAATAGTTTGGGGACAGTAAACTGGCTTTGCACTGTTTTCTTTGGTACAGGGAAAGAAAATCGTTTTCTATGATATCGGGTCGGCGACCTGGGTCAGGACATCGCCCCCTACCCCTGTCCAGAAGCAATAAAAGGTCAGGGCCAGGACAGCTCTCTCTCACACGCGGTCGCTAGTTTAAGCCGAGAACAAGTCAAGCCTCTGCAGGCCGTTGCCCCTGCCCTCCTCTTCCGCTCGCCGCCACGTGGATCCCATCGCCGCCCTGTGTGCCCCGTGTTCCATTCCACGTGGCCTTAGAAGACTGCAAAGGGGATTGCAAGTCTTCCCAAACGCGAGCTGACATTAAACGGCGGCCTTTTCATCATCCCAAGGGCGCCCTTTTCCGCCCCAATCTACGACTTGAAGAAATACCTTGGAGAGGGGAGGCTACCATTTGTCCACGCTCCCACACGTGTTTCTCGGCAGAAGACGTCGTCATCCCTACGCCCCTACAAATGTGGTAATGTACCCAAAACGAGTTGCTAGTCACGATTACTTAGCCCTTTTGCATTTATTAATCTCTGGGCCTATAACTTTGTGTTCCCTGATATTCCTTGGTTCAAGCCAGGCCCACGTGTTCACAGCTTCTTTCCTCTGAGTCACAAGTAACGCCTCGGGGAGTCCTTGGCGCCTTCAGTGCACCCCGAGTAATTCAATCCCCAAATTCCAGCATTAGATGTGTAACGTGGGTCCAAATATCGTTTCAGAAAGACGCCTGTAGCAGAATTATCCTTGGTCCGTGTTCCTGGCATTCCCAAGCTCCCCCTTCGGGAGGACTTCTACGGCAGCAGTAATTTACCGTATTTTCAGTTAATTTTCCTTTTGACCTTGTGTGCTATCAAATATAACTATTTTTATATCCACGTGTTTCACGCACTTCCCTAGTGAAGAGCCCTCCGCTCCGTGTACTTCTTTTTTTGTTTGTGTTTTATATGTCCTGGGTATCTTACAAGGCCATTTTCGAGTAAAGTAATAATTGTGGAGTCATAAGATCCACCTGCACCAGTGTTTATTTAGCGTAGGACGCTTTAGAAAACGTGACTAGTCCCAGGAATTTTTT
This sequence comes from Macrobrachium rosenbergii, assembly GCF_040412425.1. Taxonomy (NCBI): domain Eukaryota; kingdom Metazoa; phylum Arthropoda; class Malacostraca; order Decapoda; family Palaemonidae; genus Macrobrachium; species Macrobrachium rosenbergii. The sequence continues at coordinate 46,551,399 of NC_089777.1, read as the reverse complement.
TTTTTTATAGTAGGGCGCATGGCCGAGGAAAACGAGAGAGAGAATCGCCGAAACTTAGCTTTGGAAGCCTTTGCACGCGGCTTGCATGCCATTCAATTAGGTTATATAGGTGATAAATCATTAAAGGAATAGTGCGCATATTCCTCCTGTAGAAACGAGTGATTTCGAAACCGAATCATTAGATATAGGCGCGAGACCTCGACGTCAAACACGTGTTCGAAAGTCAGATTAGCATTGCTGACGCATTTTACCCTCTCTCTCTCGTTTTAGAAATAGGAGCGAAAGCGTATATTATACGCCCAGGACGTAAAAAGGGTCAACAACCTGTTGTCGTTCTCAGTTCGGGGAAGTCCCGGGTTTGTTTACGTCGTTCATTCATTTGGCGCAGACGGCCTTGACCGTCCATTCCATGGCCCAGTTAGGAAAAACATTTGTTTGTTTGATTTGCTTCGCTCTACCAAATTGTTTTGCATTATTGGGGTCTGACATTATATGTTCTGTATTGTTCTGTTTTTTTTGTGTTTTGTTTTGTTTTGTTTTAAACTACGGCTGCGTGTGTTGCCTATCTGTTGTGAATTGTGGGATGGCCACCCACCTAATTGCCCTTGAGAATAACACTTCTCCCATAAGTCAGTAAAACTAGCGCCTGATCAGACGTCGCTAATCAGACGTCGTCTATTCTTGTCCCCAATAAAACCCTGTCGTCGGTCCGTTGGGAGACCATATCATTCTATTCTTGTCCCCAATAAGCCCGTTCGTCGGTCCGTTGGGAGACCAATTCATTTTCCATTCGTCCCCAAATCAGCCCGTTCCGTCGGTAAATCGGGAGACCAATCATTGCTAATTCATCGTCCCCAAATCAGCCCGTTTGTCGGTAATTGGGAGACCAATCATTGCTAATTATCGTCCCCAATCAGCCCGTTTTGTCGGTAAATTGGGAGACCAATCATTGCTAATTCATCGTCCCCAATCAGCCCGCTTCGTCGGTAAATCGGGAGACCAATCATTGCTAAATTCATCGTCCCCAATCAGCCCGCTTCGTCGGTAAATCAGGAGACCAATCATTGCTAACTCATCGTCCCCAAATCAGCCCGCTCCGTCGGTAAATCTGGGAGACCAATCATTGCTAATTCATCGTCCCCAATCAGCCCGCTTCGTCGGTAAATCGGGAGACCAATCATTGCTAATTCATCGTCCCCAATCAGCCCGCTTCGTCGGTAAATCGGGAGACCAATCATTGCTAAATTCATCGTCCCCAATCAGCCCGCTTCGTCGGTAAATCGGGAGACCAATCATTGCTAATTCATCGTCCCCAATCAGCCCGCTTCGTCGGTAAATCAGGGAGACCAATCATTGCTAATCATCGTCCCCAATCAGCCCGCTTCGTCGGTAAATCGGGAGACCAATCATCGCTAATTCATCGTCCCCAATCAGCCCGCTTTGTCGGTAAATCGGGAGACCAATCATTGCTAATTCATCGTCCCCAATCAGCCCGCTTCGTCGGTAAACCGGGAGACCAATCATTGCTAATTCATCGTCGTCCCCAATCAGCCCGCTTCGTCGGTAAAATCGGGAGACCAATCATCGCTAATTCATCGTCCCCAATCAGCCCGCTTCGTCGGTAAATCGGGAGACCAATCATTGCTAATTCATCGTCCCCAATCAGCCCGCTTTGTCGGTAAATCGGGAGACCAATCATCGCTAATTCATCGTCCCCAATCAGCCCGCTTCGTCGGTAAATCGGGAGACCAATCATTGCTAACTCATCGTCCCCAATCAGCCCGCTCCGTCGGTAAATCGGGAGACCAATCATACGTCCTTTGAAAAAGGGTCCAAGATTCCCACAGCTCTGGGAAATTAATTCTGTGTGTTACTAGCGTCCTCTCCCGCCTGCAAAATGTCGACACGGTCTCAGCAGAGCGAGGATTTCAAGTTCTTCATGTCCTCAGGGAAGGAACTCGGCCTTTCCGGGAGAGAACTAAGAGACTGGGTACAGGAGAGGATGGACGCCATACAGGCAGAAAGACAGGCTCAGGAGAGACGAGAAGAAGCAGAAAGCAGGGAGGGAAGAGAGGCAGAAAGACAGGCTCAGAGAGAACAAGCAGGAGCAGAAAGACAGGCTCAGAGAGACGGAAGAAGAAGCAGAGAGGCTGGCTCAGGAGACAGAAGCAGAGAGACAGGCTCGGAGGCAGAGAGACTGGCTCAGGAGAGAGAAGACAGCAGAGAGACAGGAACAAGAGGCAGAGAGAGACAGGAAGCCCAGGAGAAAGGAGACGAAGCAGAAAGACTGGCCCAGGAGAAAGGAGAGAAGAAGCCGAGAGGGAAGAAAGGGACAAGCAGCGTGCCCATGAACTCGCAATGCTGCAACAGAGTGGCCCTTCGCCTCCACCTGCCCCCCAGGGAATGAGTGCCTTCAGCCAGGCTATCGCCTGCATGCCAAAGTGGACGGAGGCCGAGCCCGAGGTGTGGCTCGACAGCGCCGAGACAGTTTTAAAGGCCTGCCCCTGAGTGCCGCCGAACTCTCCCTGGTGTTGGGCAAGTTCCTTGGAGGGAAGGCCCTGATTGTTTACAGGGCCCTCCCGCCGGAGGAGCAGGAAAATTGGGAGGTCGTACGCCAGACTATTGCCAAGGCGCACAGAGATAACCCCTGAACGCTGGAGGAGGCGCTGGCGCGGGCAAGTGAAGGAGGCCAATCAAACCTGGGCAGACTGGGCCTACAAGTCCGAGCGTGCCCGTGCCAAATGGTTCGAGTCCGTGGGGTTACGACCCTCAACGATGCCATCGAACAAATACAGATAGAGAACTTCCTACTCTACACCCCCGGCCCTCGCCACGCACATCGCCGAGAAGGAGCCCCCACCTTAGCTGATTGCTGCCGAATAGCGGATCTATGGGACACCCATCACCCCCAGGAGAGCTCGCTGCAGCGCAAAATTACGCCACCTGCCTACCTATCGGTGCCCCCGCCGAAGAATGGGCAATCACAGAAGCCCGTCGTGTGCGGGTTCTGTAAAAGATCGGGCATGCCAAAGAGCAATGCCGCAGTAAACCACCCGTCTCTCTCTCCCGGACAGCCCCTAATAAGTCGCCTGCGCCCTCTGCCAGGGGCAGTGCGAAGAGATTTCAGCCAAACCTTTTGCACGGCGTGCAAGGTTTATGGCCACTCTTCCTCATGGGCAAAATGCCCTAGAAATAATAAGGCAGGAACTCCGCCGTCGCCCTGGCAGTAACGAATCCCGAGTCTCAGGCCCTCCTGCCGAGGGTCCCATCTATGTGGCACCTCCTCGAGGTAAATACTCAGCACGCCAGGTCAAGGCATTTGACGACTCTGGCGCGCAAATTTCCCTCATAAGGAGGGACAAAGTTCCCTATGGAGCTATAATAGACCGACGCAAGCTCGTCACCATTGAGGGCATTAACGATTTTAAAATGATCCTCCCTACGGTCCAACTGAGGGTCACCCGACCCCACAGAGCCAGGACCCTTTGTCTCGCCGTAGCGAAACACATTCCAGGAGGCTATGACGTCCTCCTGGGCCAAGACTTTACGTCCCATTTCAAGCCACCACCATTCCGGGGTCCCCATTCCCCAATAAATCATCCAAATCCGAGTCCAGTGCCCGGCACGGCATCAGTGCCAGTGCCGAGGCCTCAGCCAGATCTCCCTTCAGGAGAATCTCGGCCTTCAACTCCTCTGCCAGTGCCCCTTCGGCGCACTGAGCAGTGCCAGTCTCCGTCCGTCCAGACAGACGAGACCACCACCACATCGCCACCAGCGCCAGTGCCAATGTCAGTGCCTGAGCTGGTCACCCCTGCAAAGCAAGTCGACCCCGCCCCCTCCGGCCGTCCCCTCTCTCGCCGCCCGCCGCAGAGATTCCTCCGCGAGTCATGATTCTGCCCCGCCTTCCTGGGCCGATGAACTCTGCGATCTGCGCCGGTTAATGTCCGAGATGGCGAACAAAATTCCTGGGTCAGTTGTCGCAGCAGCTGACCCAGATGGCACCCCCTTGCCCCCTTTGGCCTCGGGCCCTCCGATTCCCGGCCAAGGACAACGGTCCAAGGAGGAGAGGTTCGCGGCGGAGTTACCACGGGTGTGGGCGATCGCAGGTAGTCCACAAGGAGCTCCGAGCTCTTCTGGCCCTGTGCAAACTTGGCATAGGGCCCCTTCTTCATCTTTGAACGTCTTGGCACCTTTCATCCAGGAGAGGATGTCAAGGCCTTCCACTATCTTCTTCCTTTCCTTTGGAATTTCTATCCCTCATCCTTCTCTATCGATCTTTCCTTCACACTTTCCTTACTTTACCACCGCAAGCGGCAGTTAATATATGGGATATCATCCCCTTTTAAAATGCATAAATCATTTTATTTTGAAGCAGTAAGAGAGACAGAGTGGGAAGTGGCACGCCCTTACGCCCGTCCTTTGGGCACAAGGCAGGTGTGTCAGCTCTTCCTGAAGGGGTCGCGCCCTTTGGGTTTTTTTCCCAGCCCTTGGGCTGAGAGTTAGCTCTGACCGTCGTCTGTTGGCGACGGAAGTTAGATAAAGAAGTAAATCATAAATACCTCACTCTGTTATCCTTTATTTTCTACGTATATTATTTACTTTTGCATTTAATCTTTTTCATTTTTTTAACGAATCTTGAGTCACAAGACTCCTGCCCTTACGAATTTTAACGTTGCCTTTTTAATACCAGCGGTGTGGCCCGCCCTTTAGTATGAAGTAATATCCTTCGTTTGTTGTTCTGTGTAGTTTCCTTTTTTTTTATTTACATTTTTTTTTTTGTTGAGTTATTCCTGTGGAGAATGTTAGCCCTGTCCATTTTCCCCTTCATTTGTTTATCCTCCCATTCATACGTCGAGCAGTCTATTTATAGCTTACACCCAAGTTGTAAGCTGCAGACGTAAAAATTTAGCGTCGTTTAAGTTGGCGAATTAAAACCCGCGAATAATCTCTTTGCCTCACAGCTGTCAAGTTCTTGTCCCTTCAGAGTAGTATTCGTAGGAAATATTAGTTAGGCTCGTCGAGTTTATGAACCGTTGGAGGTCGATTGAAAAGAAGAATTGAATTTTATTATTACAATTTTGGTAAAGGGGATATTATTTAAAACCTACAATGTATTGTCACTTATATGCCGCCTCTTCAAGGCACAACTAATAGCATGCATGTAATTCCAGGATAGCATTAAGGAATCAGTGGGTTTACATTTGTTTTCCTTTTAAATTCTGCCTTGTATGTTTTATTTTGTTGTTGTTATTTTGAAATTTTGAAGTGTTCTATGTTTATTTTCTTTTGAGCGCCCTTTTACCCCAGTAAAGTAAAACGAATAAAGAATGGGTAGAATCAGTACTTAGTGAAGTATTTGAGCAATAATTAATTTGCAAACAAGTTCACCCTTTTATTGTATATTCTAAATTGCACTCTGCTCCTAAAGTAAACCTTCAGTTTGTTATTGATTAGTGTGGCATCAGAGTTTTGCAAATAAAGTAAAGTAAAGGTTGTAGCAAAGCAGAAGATAGAATAAAGTCGAACGTTTTCTTCGCTCATTTTTGCTGTTGTCAATATTCGCACCCGTTTATAGGTGTGAATATTATCTTGCCAGGAGCTGTAAAGATTAGCGCCAAAATACGCTATGAAACTGTTCTCCTTCCTGCTTTGGGTTGGTTTGAACCTTTGAAGGTAGTGGGTATAGGGGCTCAGATAAAATATAATAGTTTGGGGACAGTAATCTGGCTTTGCACTGTTTTCTTTGGTACAGGGAAAGAAAATCGTTTTCTATGATATAGTCAGTGTGCGACCTGGGTCAGGACATCGCCCCCCTACCCCTGTCCAGAAGCAATAAAAGGTCAGGGCCAGGACAGCTCTCTCTCACACACAGCCCAGTCGCTAGTTTAAGCCGAGAACAAGTCAAGTCTCTGCAGGCGTCTTGCCCCTGCCCTCCTTTCCTCGTCGCCACGTGGATCCCATCGCCGCCCTTTGTGCCCCGTGTTCCATTCCACGTGGCCTAGAAGACTGCAAGGGGATTGCAAGTCTCCCAAACGCGAGCTGACATTAAACGGCGGCCTTTTCATCATCCCAAGGGCGCCCTTTTCCGCCCCAATCTACGACTTGAAGAAATACCTTGGAGGGAGGCTACCATTTGTCCACGCTCCCACGTGTTTCTCTGGCAGAAGACGTCGTCAGCCCTACGCCCCTACAAATGTGGTAATGTACCCAAAACGAGTTGCTAGTCACGATTACTTAGCCCTTTTGCATTTATTAATTTCTGGGCCTATAACTTTGTGTTCCCTGATATTTCTTGGTTCAAGCCAGGCCCACGTGTTCACAGCTCTTTCCTCTGAGTCACAAGTAACGCCTCGAGGGAGTCCTTGGCGCCTTCAGTGCACCCCGAGTAATTCAATCCCCAAATTCCAGCATTAGATGTGTAACTGGGTCCAAATATCGTTTCAGAAAGACGCCTGTAGCAGAATTATCCTTGGTCCGTGTTCCTGGCATTCCCAAGCTCCCCCTTCGGGGGAGGACTTCCACGGCAGTAATTTACCGTATTTTCAGTTATTGTATCCACGTGTTTCATGCACTTCCCTTAGAAAGATAGCCCTCCGCTAACTGTATACTCTTTTTGTTTGTGTTTTATATGTCCTGGGTATCTTTAAGGCCATTGTAGAGTAAAGTAATAAATGTGGAGTTAAGATCCAAAATTCCAGTAAAACATATAATATATATATAAATAAAGATATATACATCAATATATATAATATATAGTAAAATCAAATTTCAAATTAAACTATTAATTTGTATATATATCGACATTATATTTTATATTATAATAGAAATATTCATAAATGGTATAAGAAATTTTATATATATTAAGATAAGTTATACGCAAAATATATATAAAATAATATTGGTATATATAGGTTATATGATTTTATATATCTTGACTAAACCATAGAGATATGGTAGGAGGCAACAATGAGTGGTAAAACTGTTCAAGAGAAAATGCTAAATTTATATTAAAAAGGATTTAAATATAAATGAGAGTTAATAGTCTAAATGGGATCTGACCTCATTATATATATAGTTCATATCATTCAATAATGCCATTATTTAATTTACGTATTCAATTTATTCATTATTACTGAATTGCAAACACTTAGATGGGAATTTAAAGGACTTGCAACTTTGTTTGTTTTTTTAATTTTTGTATGAGATTTAGAAATTGGGATTGAAAAAAAATATTTAACTTAAACACTTGGAATGAAAGATGCAACCAAAACAATATTTTAAAAATAATTGAGGGTCAATCAGGAAAATTATGACTAAATTTTTACAAATAAAAATGATTCATGATCAAATGTTGTAGTAGTTAGAATAATGACAGAAACACCAAAACTTAATCCAAATCCTAAAGAACATTCGTAGCACACATCCAGGTTTGTCTAAGAAATGGAATATATTTTAATGCATTATTCGTACATCTGAGAGATTTAGGTCATCCTATTAACTGGATAAAGCAATTCTTTAGTCCCTAAATATAGTTAAAACTAATATATATTTATTTTGTTTTATTACTGAAAAAATGTTTTGTTCTAAAGTTTATGAATTTGGTTTATTTTAAACTTGATGCCAATAATATAAAATGCTGTTGATAAGTATAAGCAAAACTTAATATTAATTTTTATACATATTACTGCAATTTGAATTCTAACCCTCCTATTTTCAATATGTTAAGTATACATTTGGGTTAGTTTATATTGGGAGATCAACATTTGTCTGGATTTGACAGGTTTTTTATATATAAATATAACCATGATATAACGAGGTTATACATTTATATATGGATTTGTAAGGCCTATTTGTCAGTATGTCATTTTGTATAAGTAATGGGTTCTGTTTATAGAACAGCTCGATCCCAATTAACATGGTAAGATTTAGACTTCATATATATATTAGCCTGATATTGACCATCTGTACATACATTTTGTCAGGCCCTACATACCTATCATTTATATTTGTGTATTTTATATACGGTAGTATCAAAAAGAATAAACGTGAATGTGCTTGTACTGAACTTCTGCCTGTTTATACCTGTGGGATTTATATACACTGACAATATATAATCTACTCAGATTTGACAATATATATATGGTTTATATATATATATTTATATATATATAATATATATATATATATATATATATATATATATATATAATGATATATATATAAATATATGTATATGTCCTGACATTAAGATTATATATATATATATATATATATATATATATATATAAATATATATAGAATATATATTGTGTGTGTGTGTGTGTGCTTAATTATATATAATATATATAGATAACTCTATATATATATATAACTATATATATAATATATATATATATTCAGAAATATTATATATATATATATAATTATATATATATATATATATATATTTATATATTATATAATACCTATATATACCATATATATGTATTATATATGGATTTATATATATATATATATATATAGCGATATATATATATATATATATTCCAGAATATACTATATCTACATATATAATAGCCAGATAGATATATAATCATAGTTTAAACGGGAATTTCAATATAATATAATATAATACATGCATGATATATTTTATACACATATATCAGCAAGGAGCAATAGACAAATTTATATATATATTCTGATGAGAAGATATGATGTATGTTTTGTAATGCAGAAATATATTTATATATCCAAGATATATCTCTAAAGCCCAAGGTAGGTTATCATGCCAAATATATATAATAGATATATATATAGGAATATAATATAGGGTTTTACTATATTTTCCTGCAAAAGTAAGGCAATATATACGACAATATTTATATATGATATCCATATAGACATAAATGATATTTCATCATATAAAATATTTTTACATAAATAAATAACACTTGACATCTTATAGGTGGTATTGTCTGATATCATATAAAATTATAGACCAAACATTTATTATGATTTATATTTGGGGGGAATATATATTAGTGTAAATGATAGAAGGTTTGATGCAACATGTATTATATAATTAAACAATTTTTTCTAAATGAACTACAATATATATATATTTTCCTACATCCTATGTAACATGCAGAATATGTGAATACCTGTATAAACATGAATTGCACAAATAGCAGACGTTGGGGAAATTTCAATTTACAATCAATGGGAACAAAATAAATTTCTGACTCAGGTCTTCGGGCTCCCAGGTCTCAGGTGGAAAGAAACTCTATGGGGCCCTTCAAGTCTAATGAAGTTGGATCCTGAGAGCAACTGCACATCAACAGGAATTACCAATAAGCTAACCATTTGCATACCATGAGTTCCTTCCCAACTTACATACTCAGCAATGACGTTCATGGACAACATAAGGATTATTATCAGAATAGTGAATACTTGCAAATCATCAACACACAATCACGTTGGAACATGGGTAAAAGCTGACTCATACGGCATCGGAACCAACCTCAGGGAATATAATTTTACCCAGCTGTTACACCTCCAGGTGAAGTCGGAACCTGAGAGCAACTGCACCTGGCGCGAATTACCTGGGCAAGCTAACTGCTTGCATACCAGCATTTTATTCCCCCAATTAGGACTCAGCAATCTAATATAGGACAACATTTCATTCGAATTATCCCTTCTGGAGTGAATAAGATATAAATCATCCTCACACAATCACATACTGAAGGTCACAGAAATAGCTAGCATCTGTCTCACGTAGGGATCGAACCCAGGTCTTTATGAGGGTGGAATAAATTTTTTTCTCTCCCCTGAGAATTGAAGTTACAAAAGAAGTGCAACTGAGAGCAACTGCACCAAAAATTACAAAGTGGTTTTTAACTGCTTACTCGTACCAGCCGAGTACAATTCCAGCCAACTTCCCGATTTCAGCAATGACCCAATGGACAACATTTCATTTTTTTCCTTTAAATAAGATAGAAATCATCAACCCACAATCACGTGTCAAAACATAAACAAATTTCTGACCAGTGAGATGCGAACCCAGGCCCTCAGGTGAAAAATGATCCCCTGGGCCATCCAAGTTTAAAAGACTCTTCGGAACCTGAGAGCAACTGCACCTGTGAAGGAATTACCTTCATCAAAATAACTGCTTTTCCTGCCACAGCAAGGCTCGACCAGCAAAGACCCATTGGCAAATTTCAAATTTGAACCATCCTGAGTGAATAAAGAGAAATCACACAGACAATAGGTGCGATTGGAACAGAATGGTTTTTGTTTTTGGTTGATATAAACCTTTTTGCTGGGGCTCATTTCATTAGAATTAAAGTAATTTCTGTTGATTAATTTCGAGCTGGCAAACTCGTCATTCCTGTTGAGCAACTGCATCAATGACCCAGCGTTAACTAAAATGGCGTCCCCATTCAGCTGTATTTCCCGGACTCAGCAATGACCCAAGGACAAACTTTTCATTACAGAATTTCCATGAGGGAAATGAATAACATATAATCACAAAGGTTCACGGGTGGAGTGTTGCGGCTGGTCTGACATATTAGTGATTAATTCAGGTTCCCCATATCAAAAGTCCTGGCACATCACGTTTGAGGAGTCAACTCAAGGTTCTAAAAGAAGTCGGAACCTGAGAGCAACTCCACCCAAGCAATTACACTGGTGGGAGTCAGAAATTTATTTCGTTCCACACGTGATCAAATGCATGATGCCAATTTTCACCAGAAGGATAACCAAATGAATGAAATAAGTTTGGGTCCATTTCAACAAGGATTTCTGAGTCGGGAAGTTGGGGAAAATACCTCAAACAGTTAGCTTGCCCAGGACTTCAAGGAGTTGTTCTCATAGGTTCCGAATCTTTTAGACTTGTATGGCCCAGTGGGTAACGCGTATATTATTCCATTGAGGCACGCTGATACATTGAGTCAGAAATTTATTTCTGTTAACGTGATTGTGTGTAAAATGATAAACCAGTTTATTCAGGCAGAAGGGATATTTGTTAAGAAATGTTGTCCATTGGGTCACATGACAGTTTAATCGTTTTTTTAAAATCAAGCCATGCGCTGGTATGCAAGCAGTTAGCTTGCCCAGGTAATTCTGTTTGCAGTTAATTTTTCCAATTTATTTTAGACTATTTGTATGGCCCAGTGAGAAACTGATTCCTGTGCTTTCCACCTGATTGTTTATTTTCTGATCATGACTTGAAGGAAAATTTTTCATATATAGCGAAAATGTATCAATAGGAGTTAATAATTTTAAATATTATTTGCAAATTATCGTTTATTCATAGTATATTGCGTCGCTCGCTATAGCAAATAAACTATAATACTTAACATAATTTTTTCATTACCTATAATCTGGGCAGGTGCCATATATATTCCGTATAAGATGGAAAATATAATTATATGGGCATATATATATATATATATATATATAATATATATATAATTTCTTCATAATTTATATATATTTCATCAATGCAGGGTCAACTTCATGCATGTAATCTATATATATATATTTAAAAAGACTGGCCAGTCAATATCATAGTATACATCCAAGATTATTTATATATATATACTTTGAATGTTTTCTGTATATTTTATATATACATATATTATATTCTGTCAGTATATAGATATTATATATTATTTGTAGAACGATGAAAAGATGTATATCCAGGATCATAATCCTAGTATTTCAAGTAAGAGTAAAGACCAATTGTATAGTCTAAATTACACTATAGTTTATATATTATCCATTTGTAAATATGCATATATGCATAGATATACCAACATGGTAAAGTAATATATACATTTTATAAAGCAGAACTCTGGGCCACGAACATTTCGGATAGTAGTATTTTGGTGAAAAGACAATCCAAATTCAGAGCTTAACACTCACATTTCAGGGAGCAGCTAAAGTTCAAACTAATTATCTTGAAGAAAGATATGTATATTAATTTATCCATTTTTTCCCTCATAGGAAGGGACTTCATATTAAACCTTAAGAATAGTGGTCCTAAGGTCCTGAAATTTCTGGTTATTAGCTGGTCTCAAGATTAATGAATAGTTTGATAAACTTTAACTGGGCAGTACCAATGGCTGGACTGTTTGACTAGCAGGCTGGTCAGGGAACTGTGATATCCCAGAGATAATGCAGCGATATTTGCCAGTTCCGTCATTTGTTCTGGAAGGTGGCCCTGG
>NC_089777.1:46499172-46534172 GCF_040412425.1 Macrobrachium rosenbergii | reverse complement strand
AGATAGATATATATATATATATAGATAGATAGAGAGAGAGAGAGAGAGAGAGAGAGAGAGAGAGAGATATGTGGCTATTGAAACTGGCGCCAGAACATCTAGGATGTTGACTTCGCAATAAAATTAAACAGGAAATTAAAAGATAAATGGATAAGCTTAAAAGAAGTCTTATACAAGAAGAAATATATATATATATATATATATATATATATATATATATATATATATATATATATATATATATATATATATATATAATCATAATTGTAAAACATATACAATATACATATATACAGACATACTGAATATGATCTAAATTTTGTTAAGGAGGCCCGACTCCCTAACAATGATATACAGTATAGCAGCTCTAAATTAAAGTTCTCCCCGAGAATTGTTGCAAAGATGAAATGTCTATCTCTGGCACATCCCCAAGACAGGAGCCTATGCATTAGATCCCCAAGACTGGGGCATTCGACCAGCAAAAATGTCTCGCAGTTAAGCGCACAATGCAGTCATCGCAGAATGGATGGATTTTCGCCCGACAGAAAGAACCCATGAGTGAGTCCAGTCCTAAGCCTGCACAAAATTGTTTCTTGCCTCCTTGGCATATGAGGGTATGGCCAAGGAGACACTGATGATGTAATACTGTGCATTTTTTTATTTGTTAAAATATTTTCTCAAAGGGACTGTCAAATCTTTTAAAATTTTCTGATATACTAGAGGATATACATTCCGATATGGTAGTAGACATCTCGGTTATGAGGAGGTGACTGCTGACTTAGCAAGTTGATCAGCTTGCTCGCTCCCAACCACCCCAGCATGGTAAGGTACCCAGCAAAAATTTATTTCCTTACCTCTCCTTTCCACTAAAAACAGCCATTCCAATATCTCTAAAATCAAAGAGTTTAAAAAGTTAAAAGATTCCAACAACTGACGAACACTTCTAGAGTCACAATATATAAAAATACAATTTCCATTCTGAGTTAAAAATTTCATTTAAGGCCTTTAAAATTGCATGCAGTTCTGCTTTAAAAATAGATGCAACACATAATAATCTCCCACTTCTTTCTATATCAGGGAAAGCAATCCAAAGCCGACACCAGCATCTGATTTTGGGCCATGATCTAGAAATATTGGCTGCATTGCCTCACTGGACACTTCTGCCTTGGTAAAACCGAAAAATCTACACCATTTACCTTCTGGAAGGTTCCAAGAGGCTAACCGAATAGCTAACCATTAAAATCTCCATCCTTGGAATGTTTAATTGCCTAGTTATACATTTTACTCTAAAAGAAAATGGCAGAGGTTTCTTGGGGTGATTTTCATAAAAATGCCAATGTCTTTCATTTCTAATACAAATGCTGGTTAAAGACTTAGGAAGCCTCTGAAATCTGTACCAGCTCCCTACCAGCAGACGCTGGTAATGAAGATCCAAAGGCATCTCACCACCATCTACCATCTTGCTCCCAGTGGGAGATGATTTAAATGCTCCTGTACACAATCTTATTCCTCCATGATGAATTGCATTGAGTATTTTAAGAATATTAGGCTTTGCTAAAGCGTACAATTTACACCCATAAGTTAATCTTGAAAAGACCAAGGCTTTGTATAGTCTCGACAACTGAGTTCGGTCTGCACCCTGCAAAGTTTGAGGCAACTTTCAGCACATTCATTGCTTTTAAACATTTTGTACTGATATACTCCGGATGTGGAATCCAAGCTGGCTAACAAAAATCAACTCAGGAAGCATTGGTTCACCAACACATGGAATTCTCTGCCTATGTATGAACAATCTAGATCAGGATGGAATCCTCTTATATGGCAAAAGTGCATGGTTACCGTTTTACTAACAGAAAACCTATACCATTCATCTCAGCCCACTTTACTATATTATCAATGCAGAGCTGAAGGCAGCGATCAGCCACTGCCATCCTTGTTGTTGCAAGAGATATTGAAAGGTCGTCAACAAAAAGAGTTTAAGCTACATCTGGGGGAATTATTTTGGACACCACATTGATTGCTAAGGTGAACAAGATTACACTTGAAACGCTTCCTTATGCCACTCATTCTTCTTGGTTGAATACATCTGACATTGTTACCCCAACTTAACCTGAAATAACGTTTTTTTTTAAATGCCTTGATAAAAAAAGGCAAAGTGCCTCTCAGGTTGCATTCATAAAGAACCCTCAGAATGCCATATCTCCATGTTGTATCATAAGCCTTCAAAATCAAAGAAAACATATTGGAACTTCCATTCGAACCAATAAATCAGTTGTGGAATGCACACTTCGAAAACCACACTGAGCAGGTGACAGATATTTACCTCGTTCCAAGTACCACATCAAACGTGTGTTCAAATTTTTTTCCATGATCTTACACAAACGTGATGTCAGTGCAATAGGACGATAATTAAAAAAAGTATACCTTAGTTTAACCAGACCACTGAGCTGATTAACAGCTCTCCTAGAGAGGGCTGGCTCGAAGGATTAGATTTATTTTACGCGGCTAAGAACCAATTGGTTACCTAGCAACGGGACCTACAGCTTATTGTGGGATCCGAACCACATTATAACGAGAAATGAATTTCTATCACCAGAAATAATTTCCTCTAATTCTTCATTCGCCGGTCGGAGAATCGAACGCGGGGCCAGCAGATTGCTAGCTGAGAACGGCACCCATCCCTGCAATGAAGTCCTTAGGACGATAATTCTGTCTTGAATTGGCCCTTCCCTGGTAATTTTAGCATCTTCCAAAGTTTAGGGAAGATACGTTCTCAGAAAATTCTGTTAATTTGGCTTAATATGAACAGTCTGGTATTTTCGGGGGTATGCTTAATCACTGAATATGTTATATCATCCAGGCCAGGAGCTGATTCGTTACATTTACTTATGGAAGATTAAATTTCTGTCACAGTAAAAGATACATTGTACTGTTCATTCCTTGATGTGCTAGCAATTCCTACCTGTTCCATAAGCCTTCTTTGAACTGAATAGGGTCAGCCATCATTTTCCCTTGCAACATTTGCAAAATGATTAGCAAACTCATTTGCCACTAACCATGGACCTGCTACTTAACAACCATTGATCTTGATAACTGGAGGATGACAAGGAGTAAATTTGCCTGCTTTTTTTCTAACTCTTCCAAGCTAAATTCAAGGGTGCTTTTGAATAAAATTGAAGGGTGCTTTTGAATATTGTGAAGATATGAAAATTGTCCAAGATTCCTTTCATGCCTTTTTAATTTCCATGCAGAAATGAGCTCTGGCTTCTCAAAATTCAATATGGTAATGCCCACATTTTCATTTGTGGTGTCTGGTGAAAGCTGACCTCATAGTTCTATAAGTTTCCTGGCATTTACGGAGTCCACCAGGGAATTGGTCGACGGATAAATATGCCCGGAGTCCTAAGTATAGACTGAAGACCAGCCGAGAATGTAATTGAATTCAAAAAGTCAAGAGCATCATCTACACAGGAAAGTCATCAGCCGAGTCATCTATTGAGCTGTGTTCCTGGAATGTTGAGCAGTCAGCCTTACCATTGTACCATGGAGGTAGCCTTGAATATGGGGGATTTGAGGCTACATTCGCCACTATTGGAAAATGGTAGCTGGTAAATCTACCATTCATCACTCTCCAAGTAAGGCAGTCATCACTGCATATAGATAAATCAATTGCTGATAAAGTGCCTGTTTGAATATGAAAATGTGTAGAATCCCTCGCGTTTTGGATTCTCACATTTTCACTTTCTATGCTGGAACACAAGCAATTTCCTCTCTGATTGGTGATGATGGTCACCCCAAAGAGGGTTTCTACTATTCATATCTCCCTGAATAACAAAAGAACATGGTAGTTGTTGAATGAGGGATTTAAACTTATCAGTGGGGAAGACTTCACTAGGTGGTAGATACAAAGAGCAAACTGTACATTTTCTTTGCAAATGGATCTGCACACCTATTACTTGTTGTGTAGATTGGATACTAATAGGATTTTCTGGGGTGTCATTATAAATATATAAAACTACACCCCCATGGCTTCCTATATTTATGTTATAAGGGGAATGATAGGATGTATACTCTTGTGGGCTGGGACAAGTACTATTACCAACCATTGTCTCCTGCAAAGCTATACATACAGGAGAGACTTCTGATATGAGCAGCCTTAGTTATTCCCATTTAGCTCTTAATCCCTGACAGTTCCACTGGAAGAAATGAATGAGTTTTATGTAGATTTTGAGGCTGTTAAACTGCAGCCCCATTTCAGTGATTTTACTTTTTTACCTTGCTCCTGCTTTCTTCTGGAAGGAGACTGATTGCTGACGGCTGCCTTCTTTATTGATGTTGCCAATGATGGCACTACTTCCATGGAGGAGGAGCCTGCCACAGATAGAAAAGCCTCCATGGTATCATGGGTGTTGGGCACCTCTGAAGGCATCTTCATAACAGAAATATCCAGCTCAGGAGCACCAGATGAAGATGGCACTGCCTGGGGAGAGGTCATAAAGCCAGACACAACTGGTGCATCCTCTGAAGCATCAGGGGCACCAGTCATGGTTGGTGTAGGCTCTAAAAGAACACTTACATCAGACATAGATAATGAAGCTTCCAGAGAGGCCAGACTACCAATCACAGCTGATGCAGCCTCCAAAGTGGCAAACACACCAGGTATAACTAGTGCAGCCTCCAAAGAGGCAAACACACCAGGTATAACTAGTGCAGCCTCCAAAGAAGCCAGATTACCAACCACAGCTGGTGCAGCCTCCAAAGAGGTCGACACAATAGGCATAGCTGGGGAAGCCTCCAGAGAAGCAGGAGTGCCAAAGGCAACTGGCGCATCCTCCAAAGAGACAGGAGTGCCAGAAATCACTGGACCTGCCTCTGAAGAGGCAGGTGTGTCAGAAATTACTGGTGTGGTTTCTGAAGAGGCAGGAGCACCAGAAATTACTTGCTCAGCCTCCAAAGAGGCAGGAGTGCCAGAAATTACTGCTACAGCCTCCGGAGAGACAGGAGCACCAGAATTACTAGCAGCTTCCAAAGAGGTGGGAGTGCAGGTCATCACTGATTTTCTATAAACGTTACCCCTGGTAGTATTTATATTTCCTCTTCAGTTGGCAGCAAAACTGGAAAAGGATATTCCAGGCCTAACATACTGATTCAATACTCTTTCTTTCACCACTCTAAGTGTGATACATTCTCTTACCCTTAATGTTTAGATTTCTTTTTCCATGATGTACACATCACAATTAAGTGAAGATTATGGATGATTGTCTCCACAATGTATATGTCCTGTTTCTTTATTACATACACCATGCTGTGGTTCACTACGTTAGACACATGTGGCAGGCTTGCCCTGTAGCTTCTGTCTGCAATGCCCTAACATATGTCCAAATTCTTGACAGTGAATACATTTCCTTGTTCTTGGGATATATTGCTTAACCTTAAAACGTAACCAGGCTGACTTTGTTATATTAGACAACTGAGTAGAACTGAATGTAATAATTAAATTTGGAAGTGGAACTATGGCTCCATTTATCTTCTTCGTTCTTTCAATTCTTATCACACCCTGATGCTTTAATTCTTCTACCAGCTTCTCCATATATCATTCCCTTAGCATACTTCTAAAAAGCATGTGCTGCACAGTCTGCTTTAACTCCTCCGAGATGTGATAGTGCTTTTAATTTTTCACTTACTTTTGCTGAGGCCGATTCAACAGTCAATTTTCCTTGACCTTCAGATGATATCTTAGGTTCTCGGCCACAACGCTTCATAATGCCTCTATACACATTAAAAATACCACAACTACAATCTTCCAGATGAAAAGTCAAATATTTATTGGGGTCTTAAATATTCCTGGTCCTATTTCACATACATTTCTTGTCAATTTCCCTATACTCTGTGCTGGAGCATAGGTGTCCAGTGTAATTATGCTAGAAGGTTTTCGAAGTGTTTTCCAAACAAAGGTTGTCAGAAATAGTATCATTAGAGGGCCCTAGGGTACTTGTATCTTTATTTCTACTAGTCATAAAGATCAAATAAAAAAATGGAATAACTAAACATAAAAACCTTAAAAAGATATCATCAGCCTTTTATGAGTTCATTCTTCCACCAATGGCACAAGTGAAAGCTGACTCCCAAATGTTTGCCCCTATCCTACAGGCCGGCCAACACGATCATGGCCGGTAACTAAACACGATCATGGTGGCCATACAAGAATAACAATCATTCCCTCAATAATCAAATTATGGGCAAACCAAACAGAATGCTGGGAGTCCTATCCCAGAACCAGAACCCCTTGGAATCCATGGCCCAGCCCTGCAGAGTAGTGCTGCCCTTGGGCTACCAATCTAGTATCTCTCAAATCCAGACATTACCGGGTAGTTGATGATCCTACCACATCACCCACTATTTAGCTTTGGATATAAACCCAGTCCCAGCTGTGATATCTTCTCCTATTTATCAGGTCCAATAAATTTTACCATGGGTGGAAAATTCTACAAATATTATTTCAAACTAATATATAATAATATTTAGGACTCTTGGACTCAAACCCAGGGACAAATTCCTGGGGTTTAAGAGCCCCCTCACCACGTCAAGGTGGTCCTAAGTTGAGGGGGAGAGAGGTTGCAGAGTGGGACACAACTGGTGCATCCTCTGAACCATCAGAGATACCTATCAGGGCTGGTGTAGGCTCCAGAAGGAAACTTACATTAGACAAAGAGGCCATTACAACAGGTATAACTGGTGCAACATCCAGAGAGGCAGGAGTGCCAGGTATATCTGGCATGGCTGCCAAAGAGGAAGGAGTGCCACAGACAACTGGTGCACCTTCCAAAGAGGCAGGAGCTCCAAAAGCACTGGCACTACTTCCGAAGAGAAAGGAGTACCATATATTACCGGTGTAACCTCAAAAGAGGCAGGTGTGCCAGAAATTACTGGCGCAGCCTCCAAAGGGTCAGAAGTACATGTTGCCATTGATCTTCCCTTTGCATTACCAAAGGAAGCACTTCTGGTAGCATTAACATTTCTTCTATAGTCGTAGCAATACTTGAAAAGGATATTCTCAGTCTAACCTATTGACTTAAAACTTTCTGATTAGCCTCTGTAAATGTGATGCACTCCAGTACCCTTAGGGTCTGTATCTCATTTTCCATGATGTACACCTCACAATTTTGTGGAGAAGATGTTCTCGTTCACTATTCTTGGCACATGTGGCAGGCTTGCTTTGTAGCTTCTGCCAACAAGACCCCAACATATGACCATATTCTTGACAATAAAAGCACCTCCTTGGTCTTGGGATATATTGTTTAACCTTAAAACATAACCTTGCTGTTTTTATTACATTTGGTAAGTGGGCTGAATCAAATTTAACTATTAAATTTGGCAGTGGAACTAAGGCTCCACTGATCTTTTTCATCCTTTGAATTTTAATCACACATTGATCTTTCAGTTTTTCTACAGGTTTCTCCTCTGAGTATGTCATCAGTCAGGGTGCATATATCATTCCCTTGGAGTGATTCCAAAAAACAAGTACTGAGCAGTTCACTTTAACTACTCCGAGATGCAATAACGCTTTTAATTTTTCACTTTCTTTGGCTGAGGCTGATTTTACTGTCAGTTTTCCGCTCAACCACAACACCTTACAATGTCTCTGTACACATTAAAAATATCCCAACTAGAATCTTCCAGATTAAAGATCAAATACTAATCATGAGAGCTTTCAAATATTCCTGGTCCTATTTCACATACATTTCTAGTCAATTTCCCTCTGCTCTGTGCTGGAGAATAGAGTCCCAGTGTAATTACATTAGAAGGTTTCCTAGTCTTTTCCAAACAATGGTTGTCAGAGGAAGTTGCAGTGGTTGCCATATGTGCCAAAGCAGTATCATCAGAGGGCCCAGGGGTACTTGAATCTTTATTTTTACTATTCATCATGATCTAATATCATAAAAAAAGAAAATTAAGCCTGAAAACCTTAAAAAGACATCATCAGCCTTTCATGGAGTTTATTCTTCCACCAATGGTACATGAGAGTCTCGACTCCCAAATGTCTGGCCCCCTACCCTACCCCTCAGGGGATGGCACAACACAATCAGAGTGGCCCAAGTGTAAGCCAAACCCACTTGCCTGGGCCGAGAGTATTATAAGAATACAATCATCCCCACCCTAATCATATTACGAGCAAACTGGATAAAATGCCGAGAGTCCTATCCCAGAACAAGACCACCCCTGGAATCCATGGCCCAGCCCTGCAGAACAGTTCCACTCTTGAGCTATCATTCTGATGTCTCTCAGGTCCAAACATTATCAGGTAGCTGATTATCCTACCACAGTTCCCATTATTTAGCTTCAGATATAAACCTAGTCCTAGCTATGATACCTTTTCCTGTTTATAAGGTCCAATAAATTTTGCCAAAAGTGGAAAATTTCACAAATTTAACATAAATGAGCATATAAAAATATATGGGACTCTTGGACTCAAACCTGGGAACAAATTCCAAGGGTTCAAGAGCCCCCTCAACACGTCAAGGCAGTCCTACAGAGAGAGAGAGAGAGAGAGAGAGAGAGAGAGAGAGAGAGAGAGAGAGAGAGAGAGAGAGAGAGAGAGAGAGAGAAATTTACAATTGAATCAGTGTTGGAATTGGAATATAAAATTTAAGCCAAAGGCCAAGTGCTGTGACCTATGAAGTCATTCAGAACTGGAAGGGAACCTGAGAGTACAGAAAGTTCTGCAAGTGTACAGTAAACAGGAGGAAAGCCTCAAAGCAGTTGCACTATGAAACAATTGTTAGAAGGTGGAAAGTAAAATGGAAAAGATGATATGAATGGAGACATAGTAAAAGGAATGAAAGGGGTCGCAGCTAGGGGCGGAAAGGACGCTGCATAGAACTTTAAGCAATGCCTACAGTGCGCCGCGTGAGTTGCACTGACGGCACTACCCCCCTACGGGATCACTTGGATCTAATCTATATTAAATCAAGTACTAAACATTAAATTTAGGGTTTTGTGAATGTTTAACGTAGAGTGTATTACCCGTAGAGTATTTGTGCTTCATGACAATATACAGTAGGTGGATATTGTAAGTAAGCAGATATATAAGGAAATGAAACGCTGGTTGCAAACCTTAACAATCTGGCATGAATATTGTCAATTTCTACCACTATGTATCAGTCCTCTAGAAGATGTTCGAAATGCAAAGACGAAGCCGGTTGGAATTTACATCCAGTGTTCCACTTTCCGCATGGTACATCTGCATACGCAGTATACATCAGGCGTCATAATTTAAGTGTTCTGCATGGCGACAAAATGTCAAAATCGTTGAGGCTTTGATTCCTATTCCCCGAACTACTTCTATTGAACTGGAATTTTCCTTCGCCTTTTCATGGGTAAATCTCCAGGACCAGATATGAGAAGAATTCCACTTCATTATCTGTAGCTTCTTCCGTTATTGAAATTCTTCCCAGCCAGGAAATTTCCTCCACGGCGTAATAAGGTAAATTTTCTTATTGCCAAATTCTGATAAACATAAGAATTCTTATCGGAAAAATTAATAGCTTTGATAAACATTTTGTTTACACCCACGAGAATTTGTGGTCTTAACAGCTATTTAACTAGCAATATATGGTTTTTTGTGAGTACCGTGGGATTCCAAGAACTCACATTTTGCTTAATGCAAGATGATCACTTAGTTGCTTTTAACCGAATATAAAAATAATTTCATTTAAGGAAAATATCTTGTTGACCATAACCAAGCCATCTATCCCTTTAGCTTTTAGAAACCAGTTCTGTTAATACCGACTGACTTTCTAACTGGTAATATCTACCTTCATAAGCATTCTAAGATTGATTGATTGATTAATTTGTGTATATTAAAACTGACGTCACAACATCTACGCTATTGACGCAGTAATAAAATTAAATAGGAAATTAAGAAGATAAATAAATTAATAAGTTTAAAAGGAGTCTCATATAAGATCTATCTATCTATCTATATCTATATATATATATATATATATATATATATATATATATATATATATATATATATATATATATATATATATATATATATAATCATATCTGTAAAACATATTTAATATACATACATCACGCATACAGTATATGTACATGATTAAATTTTGTTGGGGAGGTCCGCCTCGCTAACAAATATATATAGCTGCTCTAAATTACAGTCCTCCCCGAGAATCGTTGTAAAGATGAAATGTCCATCTCTGGTACATCCCCAAAAGAGGAATTTATACATACAGTAGATCCCAAGATTGGCACATTCGACCAGCAAATGTCTCACAGTCAAGGGCACAATACAGTTATCGCAGAATGGGGGATTTTCGCCGGACATCAAGAACCCATGAGTGAGTCTTACATGTCCAATCCTAAGCCTGCACTACATCGTTCCATGTCTCCTTGGTATATAATGATAAGAGACACTAATAACATATTACTGAGCATTTTTTGATTCGTTAAAATATTTTCCCAAAGGGACTACCAAATCTTTTTAATTTTTTGATCTACTGGAGGAGATACATCCTGATATGGTAGTAGGCATCTCCTGGGTTCTGGGGAGGTAACTACTGACTTGACAAGTTGATCAGCTTACTCGTTCCCAAAATCACAAACATGGGAAGGCATCCAGCAAAAATTTATTTCTCCACCTCTTCCTTTCACTAAAAGCAGCCATTCCAGTATCTCCAAAATCAGTGGGTGTGATGGGTTAAAAGATTCCAAAGACTGAAGAACACTTGTCGAGTCACAAAACATAGAAAAATTATTTCCATTCTGAGTTAGAATTTCCTATAAGGCCTGTTCTGCTGTAAAAATAGATGCAGCATATGATAATCTCCCGTTTTTTCTATATCACGGAGGCCACTCCAAAGCTGACGCCATCCATATGAGAACAGCAATGGGGTTATCATGTTGCAAGGAATGATCTAAAAATATTGACCGCATTTCCTCACTAGACATTTCTGCATTAGTAAAACGAACATATCTACAAAATTTAACCTCTGGAAGGTTTCAGGGTGGGCTAACTGAATACCTGGCTAATAAAATCTCCATCCTCGTCATATTTAACTGCCTGATTATACATTTTACTCTAAAAGCAAATGGATGATGTTTCTTGGGGTGATTTAAATAAAACTACCAATGCCTTTCATTTTTATCCAAATGCTAGTTAAGGACTTAGGCAGCCTCTGGAACCTGTACCAGCTCCGAACCAGCAGACGCTGGTTATGAGGTCCAGATGCATCTCACCACCACCTACCAGCATGCTCTCAGTGGACACTCTTACTCATCCATGATGAATTGAACTGAGCATCTTAAGACTCTTGATTGCTAAGGCGAACAAGGTGACACTTAAAACATTGTCTTGTGGCACTCCTTCCTGGTTGAATACATCTGACATTGTTCCTCCAACTTGACCCTGAAGTAACCTATTTTTTTTAATGCCTCTGTAAAAAGAGGCAAATGCCTCTCAGGTTACACCAGTTGTGGAGTGCATACTTCGAAAACTACACTGAGCACGCGACAGATATTTACCACTTTCCAAGTACCACATCAAACGTGTGTTCACTATTTTCTCCATGATCTTACACAGACATGATGTTAGTGCAATAGGACGATAATTCTGTCTTGAATGGGTCTTTCCCTGGTTTCACGAATGGCAGGAATGATATATTCTCGGAATATTCTGTTAATTTGGCTTAATATGAAAAGTCTGGTATTTTCGGGGGTATGCTTAATCTTTGAATATGTTATGTCATGCAGTCCAGGAGCTGATTCATTACATTAATTAAGGAAGATTTAAATCCCCTCAAAGTAAAAGGTACATTATATTGTTCGTTCCTTGGTTAATTAAAATAATTTCCTACCTGTTCCATTAACCTTCTTCGAGCTGAATAGGGTCTGTCATCATTTTTCTTTGCAACATTTGCAAAATGATTAGCAAACTCATTTGCCAACAAACGGAGATCTGCTGCTTCACAACCATTGACCTTGATAACTGGAGGTTGACAAGGAGTAAATTTTCCTGCTATTTTTTCTAACTCTTCCAAACTAAAGTGAAGGGTGCTTTTGAATTTATTGAAAATATGAAAATTATCCAAGATTCCTTTCGTGACTTTTTCATTTCCATGCGGAAATGAGCCCTTGCTTTTTGAATTTCAAAACGGTAAAACATTTGCGTCTGTGGTATCTGGTGAAAGCTGACCTCATAGTTCTATGTATTTTGTGGCATTTGCGAGTCCAGCAGGAACTGGTCGACAGATATTATTATTATTATTATTATTATTTTTTTTTTTTTTTTTTTTTTACCAGGCCACTGAGTTGACTATCAGATCTCATAGGGCTGGCCCGAAGGATTTGAATGAAATACCAGATCTAGGCCAAAGGCCAAGCACTGGGACCAAATACGTCATTCGGTACACAATAAATACATTTACTCATGTTTCCATTCATACACACACAAAAAAAGGTATATTAAAATTCAGAATAAGTTAAGTAACATTTTTAAATTTTGTTGTTTTTAACATTCATTAAACGCCCTAAGGGTTTTCGTATTTTCATTATTTACTTATTTTTGTTATATCAATTAAATCACAGTTCCTCGTGAATGTTAAAACTGAAATGACTGAAAATGTAGAAGATTCTGACAAAATTTCCTTCATCGTTTTACTTTCAATTGTTTATAATCGCTGTTGGTTATATTTTGAACATTCAAACAATACACTTTTGACTGTTATCATCATTTGCACTCTGAACGTTCAGGAGGAGGGCCATGTGGACTGTTCATTAAGTGTCCATGTGTCAAACGAGCACGACCTGTTCGAAGACGCGTCAGAATAACTTTTGTGTGTGTGTCTTTCTCTGATATGATGAGCTCCATTTTCCAACACAGCATTTCATCTGTTTCAATTTATTATTTATAGGTTCCTCATTCCATCTATTTTGCCATTTATTTACAATGACTGTTTTTATATATCTTAAATAGTCACTACTAGGGACATTTACATTTGCTCTTGTCATGTGGACTGCTTCTTTACCTATTTTATCAGCCTCTTCGCCTCCTTTAATCCCTACATGAGCCAGGATCCAACATATTTCAGCATTTTTTTTTTTTTATTATTATACAACTTATGGGGTGAAAACTTAATTTGTTGTACAATACTATTTTTTGGTTTGTAACTTTGAATGGATTTTATAGCGCTTCTGGAGTCGCTAAAAATCACAAAATTGTTAAACGAGGCTTCTTTAATTATGTTTATGGCTGATGCAATTGCACACAACCCAGCTGTAAATACTGAGGCATTATCAGGTAAAGAGAACAGACACGTTTTGTCTTGGGATACTGCAGCATATCCTGCTCCGTATTATGACTTAGATCCATCTGTGTATATTGCATATGTGGACCTTTTCGGATTATATGTTCTACTGTATGTTGCCTATGGTGTTCTGGGGTATATCAGTAACTTTTTGATAAATATTTTAAGTGTGTGCAAATTTTCACTTTATTCATAGTGGAAGGAGGAGGTAATTTTAATATTGAAGGCAATTCTACACTTATATATATTCAGTGACTCGAACAATCTTCTAGCTCCAATTGGGAAATAATTGTTTGGTTGGTGAATCACTTGTCTGAATTCTCAGGGCACTTTTCATTGTCACTATCTCTCTATGGAGAAAGAGGGAGGTAGTTCACCACATTCAACTTGTAGAGATGACTTTGGTGATGATCTCAAGGCTCCTGAACATATTAGTGGAGACGGTCATGTCCAAATTTTGGCTCCCGTGGGGAGTGGTTGCCTATTTTTAGTTTGTACTTGATTCGAGACCTTTAAGACCCAAAGAACACAAATCCTGGTGAGTCTCAATTTTTTTACAGCAAACCCCTTTTTCTGGGGGTGCCAAATAAGGCAACTCAGAAAAGTGCTGTATACAATTGAGTAATACCACTTTTGACAGGTTTTGAAGGTCACTGAGTTCGATGGTAATGTTATTTTTTTTCATTTTAAGGTCAGTGTAAATGGCTAAGGTCCTAGGCCATGGATAATTTGAGCCAAATATCACTAAGATTACTCCAGAAGATAATAATATCGAGGTAAGTCCCCAAGCATCAGAATTAGGCATTACTAACAGTCATCAGAAGGACATATACTGGGAGAACCGGGTCAAATCACAATGTACCTCAATACTTCAAGTTTCTCACTGTGTAGCTAACCCCAGAAAAAGCAAGAATTGTGAAAACAGAAGTTATGCCAACTTGGGCAGCTACGAAGTCTCTCCTTCTACCTCAGAAATCTCAACAGAATGACAAAAAGACAAACAGTGAGGTAGTTGCTCCATTATTTAAGTCATCTCCAACAGACTACAGTACTCTATATAAAATTCTTTGCTTAACCCAAGAAATATCGGCTGTTTTTGTTGGGCCAAAGCATCGCAGAGTGATTACACTTGACATGGATTTATATGAGTCAGCAGTCAAGATTAAGCAGTCAGTTGGAAACTCAAATTGGGTCCTAAGGCCTGGTGAATTACATTTAGTTTTTTGTGCACTGCATGAGTTCAGAAAGTACATGGAGGGTAGTGGCCTTGAGACTTGCTTAGTAGAGCTTGGAGTCTACTCCCCTGCCACACTAAGGCAAATTTCTAATGACAAAGCATTAACACGAGGTCTCAAATATCATCTCACTTCTGCACTTGCATGCCTTTACCTCAAATTTGAGGCTGTACTGGAAACCCATCCAGGCCAACTTATGGAACAGTGCCAGACATTCAAAACTGCACTTCATGAGTGAGATGAAAAGTTTCAAACAATCTTTGATGGCCTGAAAGGATTATATGTTGAAAAACTTGTGCCATACATGGCAGAGATAGGGAAGACTGGAGAGTTTGCAAGTTTTCTTGATAGCTACATCTCCCAGGTCAAGAGTCTGCTTCACCTTGTCACTAGCACAAGAAGTGGAGACTGGGAAGGTTATCTAGCAGCCTCAGAGAACCAGATTAAATACTTGTTTACATATGACCTACTACATTATGCTAGAATGATGCCTGTTTACATCAGTGAGATGAAAAAAACTGAAAACTGAAGATCCCATTACTTGGGAGGCTCTAAAAAATGGTGGTTTCACAGTGAAGAAATCTGGCATCCCCTTCACAAACCTGTTCAGTGACCAAAACCTAGAGCAACACATCAGGGTGCACTCCGCTGAAAGCATTGCATCATCCTTGGTTGTGTCAGATGAGGCAAAGACTGACATTTTACAGAGAAACCAGATGGGACAAACTGTATTCCATAGGTTTGTCAGGAAGCAACTTTTCAAAGGTTTCGAAGTATTGGTGTGGGATCCAATGAAAAAGATGAATCTGAAAGCATTCAGTACCTGGATGGCCAAGAAGTGAGTACATGTCTGTGAACAAGTCTGCAAGGTAGGTGAAGAGTGTAACCTGCTTCAGCAGATACACTGATACAAAGATCTTGGAGCAATTCACTTCCCCCACATGAAAAGATTATTGGAGACTTCGAGCTCAATGTGGTACCTCGATCTATGTTCAGCCCTGATACCTACAGACAAATCCAGCATAATGCACGCCATTGAAAGCACTATACATATATGTGTAGATGATGGCGATGACCCAACTGCATGTGTAGGGCCTCATGCTGGTGAAGATATTTTAGAGAGCAGTACCAAGGTCATGGTCATTGATGCAATGGTGGTAGTTCAAAGAATGAAAAAACACCTGGAATGAAGAAGATGCTAGCCTTCAGAGATGCCTTCGTTAAACAAATCAGGCAAATGCTAAACCCATATCAAGAAACACTTGTTATATTTGATTGATACCTAGAAAACTCCCTGAAATCCAAAACTCGTGCAAAGAGAGCAGTGTCAGAGGTAGCTGCTTCAAATCACTTCGTTATAAATGATGACATGGTGTTGGCTAAGATCTCACTCGAAGAATTGCTGAGCTCAAACAAGATGAAAGAAAGCCTTGCTGAGTATCCTGCACAGGCTCCTCTTGACTTTTCTCAATCAGAGATGAAGCTTGTTGTTGTTTACAGCAATCATGCTCGA
This sequence comes from Macrobrachium rosenbergii, assembly GCF_040412425.1. Classification (NCBI taxonomy): domain Eukaryota; kingdom Metazoa; phylum Arthropoda; class Malacostraca; order Decapoda; family Palaemonidae; genus Macrobrachium; species Macrobrachium rosenbergii. Next base: position 46,518,096 of record NC_089777.1, on the reverse strand, counting down.
GCAGCTCCGCCTCACTTCGTATCTGACACAGTGAAATACCATGAACATGAGGAGGTAGACACCCTGATACCACTCCATATCCTTGATTCGAGTGTAGAGTGTACCACATGTGACACCCATGTGTGGTCCCCGGACACAGATGTATGTCTTCTATTGATGGACATTACTTCATGAGGCCATCTGGGAGCAGTGACCAAGCTAACTTTCGTCACTGGCAAGGGAGCTAAGCATCACTTGACTGATGTCCTTGGAAGGGTTGCTGCTTTATGTTGAGCAAAGAGTCAAGGACTTGTTGGGATCCACAATTTCACTGGTGCTGACTGGGGAGGCAAATCTGTGGGTATCTCGAAAAAGAAATGGACTGATGCCTACCTTAAGCTGCCAGATGACGATCCAGTTATCATGACCTTCAACCAGCTCGGTAGCACTCTTAATCTAAAGGAGCTCTGGGTCGATGGCGACAAGTATCCAAATATTGTTAGTGCCTTGGAGAGATTTGTATGCTCTGTATACAACACAGTGAGGTTGAACTAGTAGCTGTCAGATAGGATCTCTTCTGAACTCGAAACTTGGAAAGAGAAAAGTTGCCACCCGCTACAGCGACCCTGATTCCTCACATTGTACGTGTCGACTACATGTCTCATCATGATAAATCATACACTTCACCTGCCCCAAATCTGCCTCAGCCAGAGGGAAGTGGTTGGGAGGTGCTGGGAGTAGGGAATAAGGACATGCTAATGCCTGTTCTTTGCTTAAGGCCACCTGCCCATCAGCTGCCCTAGGCCTCATTAAATTTAACTGTAAAAAGTGTTGCTCAAGCAGGTGTTCATGTGTCAAGAATAACTTAGTGTGTACCAAGCAGTGTAGGTGTTTTGGAAAGCAATGCAATAAATCCTCTGAAAAATACAAGGTGTGTGAGGATGAGGATGCCGATGATTAAGCTCTTAACTGTATACTGCAAATTAAGGTAGCTTAGATGTCATTAGTTTTTTTTTTAATGAGAGTGCAATCTTGATTGAAACCATAATAAAAGTCTTTGAAATCTGAAAATGTTTTTCCATGCTGTCAGTTCAACCTGAACCTTATTCTTGATATTCAGTCTAAAAAAAAATAACAATAATAATAATAATAATAATAATAATAATAATAATAATAATAATAATAATAATAATAATAATAATAAATAAGTAATTAAATAAATTATAAAAAATAAAGTAAAATAAACTACTATTTTAGTGATAGTGGCCACAAATTATCCATGACCTAGGACCTTAGCCATTTGCACTGACCTTAAAATGCAAAAATAACATTACTATCGAACTCAGTGACCCTCAAAACCCCTAAAAAGTTGTATTACTTAATCACGTACAGCACTTTTCCGAGTCGCCCTATTTGGAGGCACCTGGGGGATGGCACCCCCAGAAAAAGGGGTTGTTGGGGTAAAAAAATTGAGACTCGCCCGGATTTATGTTCTCTGGGTCTTAAAGGCCTTGAATCAATTGAAAACTAAAAATGGGGGCAATCATTCCCCACGGGACAACATAACCGTCTCCACTATATTCTAAGGCCTTCATTGTGAATTGGATCCAACGTTTCCAGCATTGCGTCTGATGCTGAGCCACATAATTCGCTTCCATCATCTATGATAGACAGCGCTGTTGCTTTATACAGAACAGTAAGGGTATGTCTAACGGCTCCCCAGGTCATGATAGACAGTTTTTTTTTTATTAGATTTAATGTTCTTTTACATTTTGATTTCATGTATGTTAAGTGGGTTTTCCAATTCAAGTGAGTATCAAATACTAATCCCAAAAATTTTGCTGTTTGGCCAGTAGGTATACTATGGTTTCTGATTTTTAAATCTATTTCTTCACCTTTTTTCCACTTTTTATTTTTATACAACATAATTGCTTGAGTTTCATCTATGGAAAATTTAAAGCCTACAGATGAGGCCCATTCATCTATTTTTATTATGGTTTCATTAATGATTCTTCCTGCATGTATTATTCGAGATGCTGAATAATATATGGCAAAATTATCCATATACGGGTTACTTTTAATCCCAATAGGTGGATCATTTCTCATACCATTTATTGCTAAAGTAAACAGTGTGCCACTAAGGACGCTTCCTTGTGGAACACAGTTTACAAGTAGAAATGTTCTTGACAGAGCATCATCAATTCTCACCCGACAAATGCAATCTGTCAGAAAGTTTTGGAAAAACTTAGGTGAATGCCCACGGATGATATTTTTATATAACGTTTTTAATATTCATACCTCCATGTACAATAGTATTGTAAGCCTTTTCGATGACAAAAAAAGACAGCTACAGTAATTTGTTTTCATTCAAATCCTCTACATATGTGGTATTTTACGTTAGGTACAGAATCTAATGTACATCTGTTACATTGTGACCCAAACTGAGTGGGAGTCAGAATTTTATTATCTCGGATGTGCCATGCTAATCGAGCATTTACCATTTTCCCTAGTAATTTGCATAAGCAACTTGTTAAAGAAACTTGTTTGTAATTATTTACATTATTGGGATCCTTTCCAGGTTTGGGGATAGGAATTGTTATAGTATATCGCCGTTCATCAGGAAATAAATTTCGAATCCATAAATGATTATAAAACTGTAAGAGGTATGACTTTGCCAAAGTGCTAAGTGGCAGATCATCTCAAAACAAATATTGTCGCCCCCAGGAGGAGATTTATTGCCGTTCAAGAGAGCATATTCCAACTCTTCCATATTAAATTTCCTATTATAATATATATCTTCTATTGTTTCAAAATTTATTGTTATTAATTCTATATATTTTTGTGTGTGGAAGTGTTCATCTTAATTTTTATCACTGCCTACATTTCCTAAATTTCTCAGATTATTACTTATATTTCTTTTGGCTCAAGTATTCTTTCTCCATCTTTTAATATGGCATGTCTAGGTGGTTTAACATGGCTACTTTTTATTTGTCTGAATTTTTCCCATACTTTTTGTATGGGGGTATTATAAGAGAGATCTGATACATATTTCCTCCATGAAATAATTCTTGCTTGAATCACTTTGTTTTTATATTTTGCTGATATTTAGTTGCATAGAGGTTTTAATATAACAATTTCTAGTACTAATGTAGTAATTTTTTTGTAAATTTGCTTCTAATATCGGTAATGTTCATTTGATTTTGTTGAAATTTTTATAAATTATCTAGTCGTCTCCCTATTGAGTGTTTTATTTTTATTAATTCTGTTAGTTTATCAGACCACCATGGGACTTTGTGTTTTATTGGATGAGGTTTTGATTTTGGTACTGCTTTATCAGCAGCGTTTTTAATGAAATCAACAAGAAATTTATTAGTGAAGCCATGATTCTTCTACTTTACTTCCTGCTCTATTTGAGTTTGTACAATTATACTCTCATATTGGGTTGCAAGCATTCAAATCACCTACTATTAATGTAGGTTCCTTGGCATTGTTAAGTAATTCTTTAAGTTTATAAAAGCTGGTTGAATAATTCATAAATTACATTATTATCGTTTTTATTTTTCTGTAAAGGAAAGCTATTGAGATGGCCTAGTCTGTCCATCCGCACTTTTTCTGTCCGCATTTTTTCTGTCCGCCCTCAGATCTTAAAAAACTACTGAGGCTAGAGGGCTGCAAATTGGTATATTAATCATTCACCCTCCAATCACCAAACATACCTAACTGCAGCCCTGTAGTCTCAGTAGTTTTTATTTTATTTAAAGTTAAAATTAGCCATAATCGTACTTACGGCACCGCTATAGGTACCAACAACACAGGCCACCAGCAGACCGTGGCTGAGTTTCATGGGCCGCGGCTAAGAGTTTCATGGGCCATGGCTTAAAGTTTCAGAAAACTTGATTGCGCCGAAGAAATTTCGGCGCCATTTTCAGTTGTTTATTCTGATTTCAATGCCTGATATTTGCAAGTCAGCAATGTTTACAGGTACGGTGTCATAAACTACTTCGTTATGTACAAATATGGCTGTAACTAAATTTCCTTCTTCCTCGCGTGATGTTGATGCTAAGATATATTTACCTATGGCTGATAAAATTTTGTTGACAAGTTGTAAACATAATATCATTGGTTCACCTTCTTTTCGTAATCGTTGTACTTCTCAAATATTATAATACAGCTATTGAAACTATTATATTATAGCGGTCGAGTTTTGCATTCTTTTTTTCCAATATCAACTTGGGTTTCTTATAATAATTTACTCACGACATTTATTTCTTTTTCTTTATAATATATTGAGCGTTCGTTGCACATGCAGCCTTTTTCATGAGTGCTCAAGTCAGTGGTTTCTTCTTTACTATATTTCATAAAATTTCTTAAAATATTTGTTAAAACATCTTTTGTTATGTTTTAGTAATTATTGCACAATTTAACGAAACAATCATCACATCCACATGTGTTTTCATGCAGATTTCTTGTTTCATTGGTGATGGAGCAATCTCTTCCCCCTTGACATAATTCTTCGTAATAATTCTTATCTATGGTTTAGTTCTCTTCTACTTCTTCAGTGTTTTGAACATCTGTTTCCATAGGTTTTACTATTATTTTAGGAGATATTGGTACATTCTTAGCTTGTTTTTCTTTGTGCTTTTTCTTCATATCCTTTGTCTTTGGTTTAACCGATGTTGCTCTAATAATAATTGGTTTCTTCGTTTTGGGAGGTGTTCTCTCCAAAGGTCTCATATTATCTTTAATTTCCGGCCCATCATAACTTTCCTATGCTACTTCTGTAGTAGTACCTTCTTGTGCTCTTATTTGCATTAATATTTCAAATGAATTTGATAAAATATTATCCATATCATTGTACCAGTTTCTTGATTATTTACCATTTTGGTATTTTCTGTAAAACATTAATTTTTTCGCGAAAATTATTTCATAGCGTTTTGTTACTTCTGTCTGTTTGTTTTTGTTTCATTATTGGTTCTTGTTATCGACGAATATTTAAGCTTCTTAGCAGGGTCCTGAATTCCTCTCACTTTCAATTCTAATTTAGCGTCCTTTACAGAAGTCCCTGTTTTCTACTGTAATGTTTTCAATTTCATATTTTATAAATAATACATGCATTCTTTGGATCTTGCATGATGATCCCGCCCTCAGTTTACACACTGGCTCACTGCGCTTCCATTGTGTGTTAAGTTCGACAGATCCACCATAAGCGCATACAGTTCATTTCGACAATTTTTCTTTGTGTGCCTGTACTTACTACAATCTTGACACTGTAGTGGCTTTGGGACGTAAGGTCTTAAGTCTGTTTTGGCCCTAAAATTTGTGTTTTTTGAGGTATCTTCACCTCAAATTATATTTCTGCTGTTTTTAATATTTGTGTATCGCTTTTTTTTACTTGGTGCAACATATACCTCACAATCCTGGACCTTGACCAACTTCCACTCTCAAAGAGGGAGTCGTAGTGAGTCAAAGTTCATGGTATCAACGATTTAATACCACTATAGACTTTATTAATTTGGGCTTTCCTTAAAACAGCCCATAGTCGTGCCAGAAGTGGCTGGGAGGTTTGATGTGTTCGCCATACAACGAATGTTATAAATATCGTACAGGATGAGGTCTATCTCACCAGGGAGGTCCAAGGGGGAGAGGAGCAATACTGTTACCCACAGTGGCAACTGCCCTGGGGTCCTCACTTGGATACACACCATGCCCTCAGTGCCTTAGGGGTCGTCAGTCCGTCGAGATCGGACCCAGCATTGCTTGACGTAAAAATTTCCCCTCGCTCGACGACGTCGGGTACTCTAGTTCTACGGGTAGGGCAGCATGCCGTCCAACTCCTCCCTCCTTCAAAGTTACAAGAACAGTGGTTTCCGTAATTTAATGCCATGCTAAGGTCGTCAACGAAAGAGGAAGAAGGGAAGGGGAAACTTAATAGGAGGAAGAGTAAAGAGTTAAAGGTCCCATTGTTTGGCTGAATCCACAGCAGAGAGAGTAGGCGTAAAAAAGCATACTTTCCCTGAGGTGGACCCCTACGGCTCCCCAACTCGTCACGGGTTTTGAATCAGGGAGATTCACTTCTAGAAAAGTTCAAGGCCACCTTCAGTACTGACGACCATCTGAAGCCTTACTGAGAGTAATGTTAGGTTGCAGGGGACAGAGTCAAATTTCACTTGATCTAACAAAAAAAAAAAAAATACCATTCTTTGCAGTCGTTTTTTAACACTGAAACAAAGACCACACATTTTGGCACTGAATGAGATTCAGTTAAGTATTTTTGAAATTCTGGTTTAATCTTATTTCAGCTTATACTGAACCGCCGTTTTACAAATAAATCTTTGAACAGCGCAGTCGTTGTGCTATTAAGTGTTATGCTAATTCCTCCTCTTGGATTTGAATATGAATGTGATGTTTTAATCAGACCTCATCCCTATTCTCTGGTGTACAACAGAATTATCAGGAAATCACTCTACGAAATATTATAACAATCGATCGCTAACGAACAGGGGGAGAGATTTGATTAAATTATTAAACAATTATTACATAAGGGGATTCACACAAACGTATTTGGTAACACAACAAGAAAAACATTCCTTATTTATCGTTGATAAATGTTTTCATGTACATTCTTTGCCCAGACAAAAACGGAGGAAGAGAACAAATTGAAACTGTTATAAGTTCATTACAAACTTTTCACCCTAACAGACAGAAAGAATAATCATAACGAATTATGAATACAAATAACAACGCTGCCTCGTGCGTGTAAGAGAGAGAGAAAGCTGTTCTCGGTTTCCTCTTCAGAGAAATTCTCAAACCTATAATACGGACCAGATAAAATCAATGTTAAGCAGTTGGTGCCCCAACATACTTGCGTTATACCATCTAATCAAAGTCTGTTGCAAAATGTGCTAGACGTCGGTCTCTACTTCATCATAAAAACTGAAGAAATAAATTAGCTAGTAAAATGCCGTCTATTAAATAACCTACCTCGTTCTAGTAAAATCATGGGGGTCGTATCCTTAAGATGCAATATGGAAAGAGAATGTATACAGGCAAAACAAGAAGAGAATGATATTCAAATGGTTTTGTTAATTTCTACAACCAAACAGTTGATTTAGTGAAGAGAAACGTAATTACCTTATCTACTAAGAAATTATGTTGTATTAATATGCACACGAGAGTAATATCAAACGGATTCATAAAAGAAGTGAAATAAGTATCCCTTCTACAGATACGAGACTTTTAATGACTTCATCTGAGCCCGATGTTTTTCCCAGGGAGTATTATTAACTGAATTTAATTAACTGTGATTAATTTCTCTTGCTAAGAAATCATGTCGTGCGTCGGCTGGCTCTGTAAAGTCAGAGCTGATGGTCATTTTTTGTCTTAAAAAGAATATTTGATAAAAAGTTTTCCCTAATGTATCAGACATCACTTTATAATGCGTGCTTCACTTGGAAACAAAAATTAGAGTCAGTTCTCTTTTCTCATAAGTTAATATATATATATATATATATATATATATATATATATATATATATATATATATATATATATATATATATATATATATATATATATATATATATATATATATATATATATATATATATATATATATATATATATGAATATATATATGATATATATATATATATATATATATATATATATATATATATATATATATATATATATATATATATATATATATATATATATATATATATATATATATATATATATATATATATATATATATATATATATATATATATATATATATATATATATATATATATATATATATATATATATATATATATATATATATATATATATATATATATATATATATATGTATATATATATATATATATATATATATATATATGTATATATATATATATGTATATATATATATATATATATATATATATATATATATATATATATATATATATATATATATATATATATATATATATATATATATATATATATATATATATATATATATATATATATATATATATATATATATATATATATATATATATATATATGTGTGTATATATATATATATATATATATATATATATATATATATATATATATATATATATATATATATATATATATATATATATATATATATATATATATATATATATATATATATATATATATATATATATATATATATATATATATATATATATATATATATATATATATATATATATATATATATATATATATATATATATATATATATATATATATATATATATATATATATATATATATATATATATATATATATATATATATATATATATATATATATATATATATATATATATATATATATATATATATATATATATATATATATATATATATATATATATATATATATATATAGGTATATAAAATATATATATATATATATATATATATATATACTTTATTTATATAATATATGATATACTGATATATATAGTATATATATATATATATATATATATATATATATATACAGGAACAGTATATATATATGAATATACACAATATATATATATATACATATCCCCCTATATATATATAGGCGGTGTATATATGGCCTTCAAAACTCATTATAAAAATCACAATATACTCTCAGGGGACAATGCTGATAAACAAATACGTGATAGATCCATAGTTTGGAAACTCATATACCCCTGTACTGTGTTTAAATATATAATATATTTTCATATATCTCTACTGCCTATAAAATCTAAACAATTTACAAATTTCTTTTTCATATTAAAAGGATCAAGTTTATACATATGGCACATATTGGTAAAGGTCTTATAGCATGGTATTGAATAGATCCTCAAACATCATGCAGGCCATATATCGAACCATACGGACTGGGTCTTATATATAGCCCATTCCGTTCAAGATATATATATATATATATGTCTCCATTTTCTGGGGTTATATATAGCCTTTATAATGACTCTCTGAACATCGCCATGTTGCCTCTCTGGCTCTTCTCCAGTATATATATATATATATCCATATATATATAGGCTCTCTCCGTCTATATATAGTTACGAAAAGAACCTCAATCTATCCAGCCATGCTTCTGGCTATCCTCAGTCAATGGGGACTATATGCTATATGGAGCATTTATGGTAGCAGGTGTAGGCTGGATGCGGTATACATAGCTTCGGCATTTCCATTCTCGCTCTTTTCCAGCTCGAGCTATCTATATATAGCTCACTTTATATATAACTCATGCTGTATATATATATCTTCTCTGTCTTCTTCTATGCCTCTATCGGCTTATATCGCCCTCCGTTCTTCTTCATACTTATCTATATATCATATGCTCTCCGTTCTTCTTATACTTCCTCTGTTCAAGTCTTTCTTCCTTCTATATATATATAGCCCAGGTATAAGTTATATAGACCTGCCGCCGTCCCATAGGAAGGTTTTATAATTCTCTGCTGCAATGGTTCTGGTATATATATATATATATGGGATTATTATCAGTGTCTTTGTGACGTGGCACCCTTTCAAAAGGTGGCACTGTAGTTGTGTGCCGTGTACAGGTCACACTGGTGACACTCAGTATCCCTAGGCACTGGTGCAGGTTAGGTTCCAGAAGGACTTTCTCTTCTGTTCCCTTTTGTTTTGGTTTTATTTAATTTTGATATTTGCTTGTTTGGTGGCACTATGGTGCCAATGTGTTCCTCGGAACCTTTTCTTAAGCCCAACTAGGCTATATGGGAGGAAAGGCACTCTACACCAGCAGAGTGTAACACACAATTGAATGAGAGAAAAGGTAAAAAGAGAAGAGAGAGAGAGAGAGAGAGAGAGAGAGAGAGAGAGAGAGAGAGAGAGAGAGAGAGAGAGAGAGAGAGAAGTAAGCTATTCAATTGATGACAGTGCAGCATATTATTGGCACTGTGGAATAAAATTAATTTTTTTTTTTAAAGATCCTCGTGAGTGGCTGGTCCCAGTGCTAACCGCTCTTCTTTCAGAGGGTGAAAACTACTGTTTTGCTTCGGTATGGGTAGCAGGCCTCACTTGTGACCGACAATTTATCACTGTAAAAGCTTAACTTGCCCTCAACTACTTGCGGGACAGAGGTGTTGCTTTTATTTAGTTTGATTAAATTAATAGTCTCGGGGTCGGCCCTTCTTTCTTTGAAGAGAGTCATGTACATTCGATTAGGTTATGAGGGCTTACTTGAATGGAGAGAGAGAAAGAGAGAGAGAGAGAGAGAGAGAGAGAGAGAATTTTCAATCAGCTAATTTTCTTGCTGCTTGAGAACACGTTAAGCAAAGATTTTATAAGTGCACAATGGCATGGTTCTTAATAAATGCAGATACGTCGTCTTGGCTTCCTTAAGGGATTGCTGTATTATCGTAACTTCCCAGGAGCCGATGCGGCGTCACAAGAATTTAGCGTCAAATTATAATTTTTCTTTATGTGATTTGCTTTATGTTGGGTATTTGTATAGGAACCTGTGTTGTATATTACTCCTAACTAAGGCCTATCATTCCCTGACTAAATTATATCTTGATTTTTTTTTTCTACCAAAGCCTGTCTAGCTCAAATATTTTGCGAGGTATAACTACTACACTGAAGAAGTAGTCCCAAAGTGGCTGAAAACAAAGCTTGGTCAACACAGTGTGTGACAATAACAGGGTCTTAAGATGGCGGCCAAATCCCATTAGGCCTAGATTCAAAACAACCTCGTGGCGGAGGAACACCAAAATGGCGGGTCCTTAACACACACTTCAATACAACTTGCCCCGATTTCGCCGCGTTTTTTTTATTTTTAATCGGTTACACAAAGCACTCTCCTCTCCTCTCACAATGAAGTAAGCAAATGCCGGCATTCATGATTTATTCTAAATATACCAACACTGAAACAGATTTTACGCTACTGATGGGAAACGGAAATAATTTACTAAGCGTCTTGTTAACGTATTTTCCGCGCGGAACTCGTCCGTTTTAAGGAATGGCTCCCAGCAAACAATGGAATGGATTTGTGGTTCGGACGGAACCAAATTTACTTTACTGAAAAATGTATTTTATGGTAAAATTATTATTTCCTTTCGTTTACTATTTCAATGACACTGTGTTTCGAATGATTCCCGCTATATGAAAACAACAATGATCGGAATTGCCGAATTTGCGATTACTACTTTGAGAAAATGAAATGAACTTCGCAAATTCGGTCTTTAGAATGAGTGGTTTGATCGACTTGACTCAAACAATCAGAATGCGCTAAAATGCCCTTTCTTAAAACATTACAAATTATGACTTGCTCTGTTTTCAATGCACACTTTCCTACCTACGCTAATTCTCAATTATACCTGGTATTCTAATTATTCTTCTTATTTCTATTGTGCCTTGCTCCTTGTTTGGAAGAGTAAAATGAAATTCAATATCTGACTATCTTTGGAATTAATTGTAATTAATTTCCTTTTCTCCAGATTCTTTCTCTAAAATTTACTTAGATCCTGGCAAGGTCGCCAATGCTACGAGTGCACCTCGACTGATCAGTTTATTACTTGATTTACGTAATTTTTACACTGCCCTGCATGCCAAGGACACACGTAACTTGTCACTTGAAGCCATGAATTAACCTCAAAGACAGTCGTTATATTAACCAAAGGTCGCCAGTTAAGGGTAATTAACCTTAACAAAGAATATTCAAGGAATAAAGACTCTATGATAACAACAGCAGACACAGAAAAATCTCTGCTCGTTAAGATGGTATTAAATACAAAAATGCAACGGCTCTTCCAAACAATGGATCCGAGACACAAAGAATGCATAGGGAATTAAAATACCTTGCTTACCCTAAGTCCTAGTTACTTTTACTGGAATAAAGTGGATGAATCTAACAATATAATAACTTGGCTTAATCTAGACTTCGTAAAAGCATCTACCATAAGAGGTGGCTGGAGAAGGAAACAAAGAAAATTGGAAATACAGAAAAGTTATTAGTCAATCAACGAAGCTTGAACAAGAATCAGACTTACCTTGAACGTCGAGTCATTTGCATACAACGGACGCTCGGAAGTCTTGATACTAGCAGTCTTCCCAATTCACTAATTAATATAGACGGAGGAGAACAAAGGGGGTAGGGGGACAAAGGACACTGTTCCGGCACGAACACGGCGTACTCTCTCGTTCACGGCCCGTCTCTCTCTGACCTCACTCGGGTTCCCGCAAGGTAGCTGACTGCATCTGTACTCTACGCCCCAGACAGTCTGACCTTGACAAAGACATCGCCGAATGCATAGGGTAAAGGGAAAGACAGCTTAAGACCACCGTTACTAGAGATTATTGAGTGAAAACCCTCTCTGAGGTTTAGGTCCCTAATGCCACTGGCATATTTTTGTTTTTTGAACTACACAGCCTATCCCTGCCTATGCGAAGATGCTGTCTGTCTCTGCTATGATTGTTATTTTTGAATTGCCTGGCCTACATGCGGGACAGAGACGTTCTCTGTCGAGGTCAACCTGATTAATATTACTACACATAAATACATCGAGGGTGAACAGCAGTAATATTTATAAATAAATATATATATATATATATATATATATATATATATATATATATATATATATATATATATATATATATATATATATATATATATATATATATATATATATATATATATATATATATATATGTGTTAAGAACTCTTCAACAAAAGGCTCACAATAAATCATTGCCAGTCCAGACAAAGATTTACCACACACTAGACTTTCAGTAATGCACACTCAAAGAGGGTGACAAAAAGATCAAATGCCTTAATTTAACACTTATTTATTTACAAAACAAACTTAATAAATAAAGTATCCTCGAAAACCTGCTTGAGGAACTAAAAAAAACATACAAGCATATTCAATACCCTCACACATACCTCAATCTCCTACCTAACTATTATACCGAAGAGTAAGAGAGAAATGTCACAGTAGTAGAACGAAATCAACACTCACTCACGTGTACACGATAGGCGGAGACACAGTGAAGAAACTTAAGACTAATAACTGACTTTTTCCTTAACACTAATATTTACAAAACAAATGAGATACACCTTAATTCATACAATTAATAAACATTCACCAAATATGGTGAAAATACACTGAAACTGCTTCAGTCAGGGAAACTGTCTATAAAAGCTCCTATGGAAGCTTCAGGTTGATGCTTTGAAGCAATGCTCCGACGGGGTAGTCCACTCACAGAGGAAAACAAATATAGGCAAAAGGGATGTTCACCCTTCTCTGGCCTCAGAAGGCCTCCTGACGATTCCCGGAGGATACAGCAGTGCACTCGTCAATGCAAGGGATGGGCCTTGCTCACAGGTGGGCAAAAGCAAAACGCACAGACAAGCTCTCACAAGAGGCCAAGGCACACCCTCTCCACCAACAGCAGCCTCACGTTGAAAAAAAGCGAGCGTCTAAAAGTCTTGGCCTTAGCCAGAAAGCAGTGTTGCAGCCAACAAATGACGAAGAGTGCAAAGGAAATACAGGATGCTGAACCTCCCTTCGGGGAACCGAAGCTATCAATCCTTGCTTGATGGAAAACTCCCCCACATCAAGTAAGGGCGACGAGAAAAGCAGCGAAAACCATCGGGCGAAAGAGGCAATTATTGAAGACGATACTCCAATCATTGAAATATAAAAAAAAGAAACAAGCGGATAAATATAACTACATAACAATAAATACAAAATCCTTGAGAGGAGTGAAAAGAACCAACAAGCAGTTTCTCTGACATGCAAAGATTAAAATTTAACTTTATGTTAAAGAAAAATTTAAAGTTATTTAATATATACGTTATATATATATATATATATATACATATATATATATATATATATAGAAAAATTCAATATATATAGTTATATATATATATATATATATATATATATATATATATATATATATATATATATATATATATATATATAAGAAATTTTTATCACACCGTGATTTATATACAATTATGAAGCTAGAAATGTTGTTTAACATCCAATTCACGCTACTTCGGGGATATCCCCGATGGGGAATTACCACCGAAGGGGAATTTCATAAGTGATAAATGGATCAGTACTGCCGGGTCTCGATCTCTCGACTCCAGTCGACGGTCTACCTACTGAGCCTGGGCCATCAAGAGAGGTAAAAGTTAATGCCGAATCTGCTGTACTTGATGGAGGTGGGTTAATGTTGAAGCACAAGTATAATTTCCCGGCTCTCGACGGGTAAACAAGTACTGCAGATTTGGCATTAATTTATACTCTCCTGATATTATATATATATATATATATATATATATATATATATATATATATATATATATATATATATATATATATATATATATATATATATATATATATATATATTGTTAGGCTTCAACAAAAAACTGAAAAATATATGAATAAGGTAACTAGAAATAAAATACCCCTAAAAGGGAGGCAGAAGTGGCGTGGGTCTACTTAGCACCTTGTGAAAATTATGAAAAAATACAATTTGGTCAGAGCGGCATATAGCATGAACAGGACATTTGTTACCACAACCAAGCTTCTTACCTCTGCTAAAAACTGCTGGAATTATAACCTTAAGATCAACTGGGGAAAAAACAGATTTTACATACAGCTCACAAGAAAAAAATATCGAGGATGATCTTAGAGAACGTCCTCATCATCTGCTATGAAAATAAGATGGAAGGCAACAAGGGGAATAATTTTGAGGACAAACATCAGAATTTTAAAGGGAACATAAACAAAAAAGATGGACACTTAGGGGATAAACTCGAACAATGAAGGATGAAGCATAGGGCCAAGGAGATAAAGAAGACTGTAGGGAAGGGCAGGAGGAGCTGAAGATCAAAGGCTTTTCATCCCAGTGATTATAAAAAGGAAAATAACAGATGTTGGGAGATGCACAAATATACCCCTAGTGAAGCTGTTATCTCCTCAGAGCAATGGTATCCGATGAAGAGCACTATATATATCGTAGGAAGCTAATATTTGGTAAATTGCACCATATAAATTAAATAAATTAAATAAATTAAATAATTTGGTAAATTACATAATAATAATAAATTAAATAAATATACTTTAATAATAATCTGGGAATATACAAGTACAATACACACAATCTAGATACATGAGATAACATGGAATCTAAACAATCCGGTCTCCATGAAGCCAAACACAATTAGTAGGAATGTACAAGTATATAACACAGTGAGTCAAAATATTTGTAATGTGTGTATGTGTATATATATATATATATATATATATATATATATATATATATATATATATATATAAGCATTAAGTTACAAATGTCCTTTACTTATCCAATTGCCTACTCGGAAATAGTATATTTCATATATGTTACCAAGGGGAATTTTAGTTGATATTGGGCACGCTGTCCCGTGGTCGAACCAGCGAAGGACAGGAACTCAGACTACAGTGGGACGCATTAACCCTTTGATTACGTGCCGAGATGAGACCTCACACTTACCACAATCCGAGGGTTTGTGATTTGCACACCCGTAGCATGCTACCAGACGACGTAAATCGTAAACAATCATTGTAATAGCGCTTTTTGTACTTTGTTGTTTGCTGCAAATTAATCGTTTTATTTATATGATAATATTGTGATAGTAGCGATCCGTGATATAGATATTATGCAATTAATGTAACAACAAATAAATAAACATAGGATAAGTACTATATATCGGGCTTAGTGTTGCCAGAGGTATAAGCACTGCACTGATTGAGGATGACAGTCTTTTTTTGTCATTTTCTAATTCTGTTTGAACTGTAAAGGACAGCTACATCACAGTTGTGTATTATAGTTAAAAACATTTATATCTGTCAGAAAACTAACTATAAAAGAATGTTCATCATTTTTATGGTTCCGCTTACTATTCCACTCAGCTGGGCAAAAAAAAAAATGAGAGAGAGAGAGAGAGAGAGAGAGAGAGAGAGAGAGAGAGAGAGAGAGAGAGAGAGAGAGAGTGGACAGAATAAAAAATTTTACTCATGATTTATTCCTTCTAATTGTACATCAACATTGAGAGTAAGTAGACACAATCACAATATTGGTTGCAATATTAACCACATTTCTGGGTAATATTTTTATCAATGATCAAGCACCCAGCTGACAAGGGATACGCAATCTAGAAATTCAGATGAATTCTGCAGTGTTTGAAAAATGGTTAAAACCCAGCTTCTTCCCAATATAGGGCCATCTGCCATCATAGTGTTGGATAACGCTTCTATCATTCAGTTCGAATTAATAAACTCCTCCGACAATGTCTGCCAAAAAGGATGAAGTTAAAGATCACACAAAAAAATTAGTAGTGCTGCAAAGACATTCATGTAAAGAAAATGATTACGTGATTGACAGACTGGCAAGATCATGGACATAGTGGTTAGGCTGCCTACATATCACCGCCAGTATAATGCAACAGAACCGATATGGGCGCAGGTGAAATCATACGTGGCAAAGAGTTTGAGATCCATTTTAAAATCAGACCTGCTTCCTTTGGTCAAAAGAAGCAATTGAATCCATACTCCTGACAACTGGCTAATGATGGAGACATTGAAGATATAAAAGATGATGACGCTTCAAGAGATGTTTAATTGATAAATATATAGATTCTTTTGTTATCGATGGTATCCTCTGACGATGATTCTTCTTCATAATGTCTCCTCATACTTCGATTGTAAATAAATTTATTGCTTTCCCTTGTTGCAGGATATCCTGTTGAACACTGAAATTGCAAATAAATTGAAATATAGATCTGTTTTTTCGACAGAAAGCAGAAATATCTTAAAAATCTACATATAACAGAAATGCCACAGCAGTGATGAGTATCATATGACAGTGCTTTAAAAAGCACAGTAAAATCTAATACTGTATAAATGTGTAATATATATATATATATATATATATATATATATATATATATATATATATATATATATATATATATATATATATATATATAGGTATAAAGAGTATATATTAGTATATATATTGTGATATATTTTGAAGTTATTAGTTCTGTGTATGCTGTGTCTGTTTGATTTTCCTTAAAATAGTTAAGGTTGAATTACTGTACAGTTATAAAATAGCTCATAATAAACATTCTTTTTAAATATTGTTACACCCTCATATATATAGCCTATATATATATATATATATATATATATATATATATATATATATATATATATATATATATATATATATATATATATATATATATATATGGGGTGTAACAATATTTAAAGAATATTTATTTATTTATATTGCACAGTGAAAATTCAACCTGATACAGCAAGGAGGTAAAGACGGATCAGGGCATACACGAAAGAAAAAAAACAATTCAAAAGCTCAAACTATAATACAATTATATGACTTCGATAACAGCAAAGGAACAGTAATAAAAACTATAGTAGATGACGTACTCAAGAACATTGTCAGTACAGCATCCAATAAACAAAATGAAAATGAAAGTACATCTAGGTTTCCAAATTTCTTGCATCTATCATTTTCATATATTGAATTTTTTTTTTTTTTATCTAAAATTTATGGGACAACAAAACTTCATTCAGAACTTCTATTATAGTACACGTTTGATAACAGGCGCAAACAATGAGATTGAAGTCAGAAGGTTAATGGTCAGTTTAAGAGGGCAAAAGTCTCTTCCTAAAACGGTCGTACTATAGTAACCCCACCCCCAGCCTTCTTTGTTTACTTAAGTTAACCCTGTTTACTTCATTCAGCTTTTCATCCTCTGACTTACTACTGAAGGTAATTCCATTTTGTTTTGTCATTGTCATTTTTCAATCTTTAAAGCATATTAATTTTGTAAGCTCTGTTGTCAGTTTTAATTAGTGTTTTTGTATCTTTTTTAGCCAGAAAAGATGGGAGGCAGATCCCGAAGCGCACCTATTAATAAATATATCAATGATATTGACTGTTCTTCCTATCCGTACTCTCTACTATATATATATATATGTATATATGTATATATATATGTATATATATATATATATATATATATATATATATATATATGTATTTATATGTATATATATTATATGTATATATATGTATGTATATATATATATATATATATATATATATATATATATATATATATATATATATATATATATATATATATATATATATATATATATATATATATATATATATATATATATATATATATATATATATATATATATATATATATATATATATATATATGTATTTATATGTATATATATGTATATATATATATATATATATATATATATATATATATATATATATATCTTTCTATCTATGCATCTATCTCTGTGTCTAACTATCTGTTAATACACACACTAACACACACATATATGTATACATACGTATATATTAACTTTATCATACACAATTGTTCTGTGCATTAATTTAAATTACTAAAGGACCCTATTCAAACTGATGGTATCTATAGATACCATGCAGTTTGAATGAGGTCCTTTTAGTAATATATATATATATATATATATATATATATATATATATATATATATATATATGTTATATATATATATATATATATATATATATATATATATATACATCACGAAGGAAGCTTAGTAGGGAAAGGCATCCTCATCATCTACAGTTTATTTTCAATGCCGACGTTCCAAGACGAATTCCAAGTCGCATTTTTCAAGGCTATAAAATATAATATAATTTGCGAACATCAATAACAAATTAATGCAATGGCAACAGCTCTTATGAAGTAAAAATATTAAAACAAAACACCTCATTCCAAGACAAGTCAATAATGAGTAAAAGGAGTTCACTAAAATCTTAAAACAACCTCCCATATGAAAGAAAGAA
>NC_089777.1:46484172-46489172 GCF_040412425.1 Macrobrachium rosenbergii | reverse complement strand
TGTCTGCTGGCCTTTCTTGGGCCTACGGGATGTATGCGAGCACACACGACATCTTAGTCTAGGTCGCAGTTGTTTTTCTGTTGAGGGAACTGGATCAGGAAAGTGTCTTTCTGTTAGCCGCCTTGGCTGCGTTATTACGGTGCTGGTAATTATCTTGTTAGGTGCTGGAGGGTACCTTTCAATCAACTGCAGAACGACTGACTTAGAAAACTGTAAATATGACCCTTTCTTGCCAGTAACAAATCCATGCAAGTGATGACAGTTTACTAGGGCATCATATCAAGCAGACGGAAAATAGTTTTATAAAAATTATCCGTGGTTTTACGGATACACCACAGAACTAAGGCATGTCGTTCTTGTCCACAATCCGCATTTCTTCTTATTATAGTCAACAACGCATGCAGGTTTTTGCACAAATTCTGGTCGACACCTTTTTCACAGTCTACCATTATATTTTCATGTACTGAAGATACCATATACACTGTCCTGTTATCCCGCCATTTTAAACCTAATATTCCATTGCAGTTTTGAGACGAAATCTCAGATTTGTTCATATCAGGAAATTTGAATACAAATTTCCCATTTTCCGGACTGTTCCACATGTCTCTGTTTGTCGCCCACCTGAGTTTTGGGCTGCAATACCAATTATCGAAATATACAGGATGATGCTGCTTCGAGATGCGAGGCCATAAATGTTTTTACCACAGAACCAGATACCCCTAGATCCCCTCATCTACCAATATCTCTGTATCTTTCCAGTATAGATTATAAAATCGACAATATAATCCGTTTTGGCATCACAGTTCACAAATATTTTCACTCCAAATCGACTCTTTTATCTGAATGTACTGCTTGAAACTTAGCCTCCTTCCATAACATTAAACTTTCATCAATGCATAAATCCTGGAAAGGTTGAAATTTTTCCCGGAATTTTCTACGCACACTGTCGAGCACGGGTTTAATTTTTTTTAGTTTATTATCTGGGCTTGTTTCCTGTGAATTATCAACGAAATGTAGAACCCGTAGAATTTGAAGAAATCTGTCCTTGCCATCAGCCTTCTACCTCTTTTGTCTCGAATGTCTCTAAGCGTAGTCCAGTAATCTACGATGCGATGTTTACTTATATGCGACATGATCATAATCACACAAAGGAACCTGCATCATTTCTCCACAGTAACCTGAGCAAATTCGCAAATACTTTGGCACTGCATCTCCTAGCGTATCAACAAGGAATCTCTGATAACGGTTTGTCTCTTCAGCAATCAGCCCCATAAATTCGTTGTCGAAAATAAAAAAATAGTCTACTTCTTTGAATTTTCATTCACATTACATTTCGACGTAATGCCACTGCCACTGCTGTCAAATATGAAATCTCTGGCTGAAATTACGGGCAAGCCCACTCCCACTCATCACCTGGGTCACTTCTGCTGACCCTGCCTCTTTGACACCTTGGCTTTCATTTTAAGGTGGCAGATTTCGTCATTTTCACTGTCGGTTGATATTTCATCACTGTCTCTTGTACCAGGACCATAATTATCCATTTCATTTCCTTCTAAATCCGATTCATTTTCATATCCAGAAAATGAGTCGAGAAGGTCTATAAAATAGTTATCCTCGTCGAGAGCTCTTCTCTCGATCTGTCGGCGGTCAACTCGAGGATGTCGTACCCTTGACCCGTCCTCCTGTGACATATCTTGATGAAGACTAATGAATTTTAGGAAACACGAATTTATATGACCACCGTATGGCAACTGACAGACTGTTACCATATCAAGAAAAAGAGGCCAGTATTTCCTAATCATCAGTCCTTCACATTTAAAAAGGAAATTACCGGTGCTCGTATACGACACAACAGTGTTCCGGGCCAGTTTATTAAATGCGTCGTATACGTTACAACCGAAATCAAAGGGTTAACCCGCGCAGCCACAAGGGAGGTATAAGTGGATATCGGCTCCCATATACAAATCACCCGTCAAACTCAGGTAACATATATGAAAATATATTATTTCCGAGGTAGAGCGAATTGGATATTAAAGGACGTTTGTAGCTTAATGCTTGTATATGAATCACGGTGATGCATAAAAACTTCATAATATGGTTGCGTGACAAACGCATTATTAATGGTCAACATGGCAGAGGGTGGATATCGTCTCCAAAACACAAACACCTGAGTTCGACGGGTGATTTGTATATGGGAGCCGATATCCACTTATACCTCTCTTGTGGCCGCGCGGGTTAATGCGTCCCTGTAGTCCTGAGTTCCTGTCCTTCGCTGGTTCGACCCCACGGGACGGCGTACTTATTATCAACTAAAAAATTCCCCTTCGGTAACATATATGAAAATATATTATTTCCGAGGTAGAGCGAATTGGATATTAAAGGACGTTTGTAGCTTAATGATTGTATATGAATCACGGTGATGGGATAAAACTTCATATATATATATATATATATATATATATATATATATATATATATATATATATATATATATGATATAGATATATAATATGAGATTTTGTCACTCTCTGATAAGAGTCAGTTACCAAGCAAAATTCTATTTTACAAAGACGAAGTAGGATACTAATTTATTTAAGCCTCGCACATACAGTACATGTATCTTTTGAATGCTGACAATTTTCCTACACTAGATCCGCAACATCTTATTGCAGTGTTTAAGAGGTTTAGCTTTTTAGGGCCAATATATTCTTAGTATGTATGTATGCAGGCACGAGCTTAAATACATACCTATTCGTTTTCGTAATATGGCAGGTTAACTTGTAGTGGTCAACGTATCCAAAGTGTGTAAGGAAATGGATAAAATTGTAAAATACTTATGCGAAAAAGTAGACGAAAATATTTCACTCAGTAGACAGTCTTTTCGAATTTTATTTGCTCAACGATATTCTTTATGCAGGAATTTTCAGGCAAAGAAGTATTCCCATAATTGAATGTTATCAAAACTGTTGAAGCTTCTCACGAATCTCATTGAAAATGGTATTAATAATGGAATTTTGGTCTAAACGTGAATTCTGTCTGTATCACAAACTTTTCTTTGGCAATCTCCTCCCTAGAAAATTTGTATTTTGTCCCGAGTAAAACATGGGATTCGTAGGTTGGACCATGTACGAGTATTCGGTTTCATGCTTCAAGTGTTTTGAGCTGAAGCTGGAGAAAATGCCTGCCACTTCTACCGATACTACCTTCTACTTGTAATTCCGCTCCGAGTACTGATTAGATGAGTACCCAGCGACTTCACTATTACCCATTTTATCCATCTGGTTGTGCTTTCATTCACTCTTGCCATTTCACTTGGCAAGAGTATAGTTTTTCAAGATAGTTTCCCCAAAGAATGGCTTTAGGTTCTTCAGTTTGATTTGATGCCAGATATCCCTAATAGTCAAATGAAAATCAGCTGTTGAACGAAAAACGACCCCTCTCTCTCATTCTCCTTTCATTAAACAATGGCATGCACTCTCTCTCTCTCTCTCTCTCTCTCTCTTTGACATTTACCGTGATCAAACAGACACTATCGCTATCGCTGTCGTTGTTGTCCTTGCTTTTTTTTTTTTTTTTTTTTTTGCTTTTCTTGTTCATTAAGCCAGGAACACGAAGAAGCATGCGTTTCGAGTGAAATTGCGAGACTCCATGTTCATTAGCATAGAAGACGGTGCATAATTACGTCAAAATGGAAGTGAGGAAATTGCTTCTGAAGTTTTAATGCAACACGAGCACTTGCTTGCTGAGAAAAAGTAACGAAAAAGGTAAAAGATAAAAAAAAAAAGGTTCTTGTGCGGAAAAGAATATAACGATCAGAGGTGCTTTAGCCATGCAATAGGTAATGCTAGTGGACTAATTACGCGAACCTTTCACTGCGAAGACGTTGAAAACATGAATTCCCCATTCATTATTTAAGGAATGATAAACCAATCCAAAGGGGAAAAAATTATCTCTGTTACACAGGAACTCTCATTCTAAGAAGAAGCACATCAGCGGGGTAAAAGACGAAAGGAGAAAGAAACGCAGGCAACAAGCATCGAAAAAAGTGCCCCTGAACTCGGAGACACAGAAGAGAGAGAGAGAGAGAGAGAGAGAGATCGTCTTAGCTATCACTCTTATTCTGCGAGTAATGCGATCAATGGTTTAGTTTTAGTATTGTGCAAAAACTTTCATGTAGTTATAAAAATCAAAACAAGAATCAAATTGCCATTTTTTAAAAATAGCAGACTACATAAAATCATGATTCGTAGGAAACTGGCAGCATTTTTACCGACTTGTCTCACAACTGGGACAAAATTACATACTGTATATACAAATGGATTTTTTGGTGGGCAAATTAGCGATGTAGCAGAATATTTCAGTTATCTGTATTAGAATAGAATAGAATATAGAATTTAGGCCAAAGGACAAGCGCTGGGACCTATGAGGTCATTCAGCGCTGAAAGGAAAATTGACAGTAAGAAGGTTTGAAAAGTGTAACAGGAGGAAAACCTTGCAGTTGCACTATGAAACAATTGTTGGAGAGGGTGGAAAGTCAGATGGAAGAAAGAGAATATGAACGGAGGTGCAGTATAAGGAATGCAGCTAGGGGCCGAAGGAACGTTGCAAAGACCCTCAAGCGATGCCAGCAGTGCACTGACGGCGCCACCCTCCCACGAAGGTTATCTGCATTAGATTACGTATGCGATCTCGCACACGCACGCAGATTTTGTAGCATCAGGTACATTCATATAATAAGCTTTCACGATAAGCCTAACTGATACTCTTTCTCTCAGTGCACAATTCAAAATACAGCTGTTAAAGAAAGAAAGTGATGCTCTGTGTAATTATTCGGTATAACTAAACTCTATAAATATCTGAAAGATAGCGAGACCTATTAATTAAACCTTGCATTGAAAAAGTCAGAGGTTTTTTGTTACTGCAACTGCAATTTCTATGGTAATTTTCTAAGGCATATTGCAGTCCTCAACAAGGGGAGGCTGCAAAACGAAAAGGAAATA
>NC_089777.1:46471672-46481672 GCF_040412425.1 Macrobrachium rosenbergii | reverse complement strand
TATCTGTATATGTGACTAGAGTAAAACTTTCTTTATTGGGAACAGCTTCTAGGCTGTAACATACCCCATCATCAGGCCATCTAAAAAATAAATACAATTTCATAGTAAAAAAAAAAACACTTACACTAAAATACAAATAAAATGAAATATTATCTACTCGGTCTAGTGATATGGAGCTTACCACAATTTAGGAACTATACACCATCAGAGAAAACCATCACTGTTATAATGAATGTTCAGTAAAGTTCATTTGTTTTTAATTATTGCCTTTTATTCCTCTCTTGGCTGTTGCTTTCCTCGATTCAACGACAAAGTTCAATTTTGATTCTCGGTATTTAGTTCTGATGCATTCTATTCTATTCTATTTAATTTATTTGTGTTTCAGTATGTATGTTTTTAAGGAAATTGCATTTCTCTTCTAGATAGTCTAATGACGGGGTATGTAACAGCATCAAAACTAGTCTCAATAAATGAAAATTTTTACAGAAGTACTGGTCTACGTATTCCTTAGTAGACTCCACTTATCGTAGCCAGTTGGAGGGTGATGTCAAGGCCATGGGAATGATAATTGCCAACGGTGCCATGACTGCAAGTCATAACAAGAGCATCTCCACGAGTCTACTGTACCGCCGTCCGAACCTGGTCAGCACCTCGAAATGTGGAATAGCATTGCCCCCTCGGAACTATGTGGAAGTCGACCAACGAAATATATAATTTTAAATGTACCGAAGGGACATCTCAAGCCCTCAGCAATTGCTACATGGGTCGCACCACTAGCAGTCTATAGAACAACGACGATTGAAAGCTCACAGCAACTAGGGGCTAAATTCCAAAATTATGTAGAACCCCACGACCGGAAACCACTACTGAAAGAATTATTAGAAGGTACAGAGATCGTGCACAGAGAAGCCTGGTTCCACAGGTTGCAAACAGCAGAAGCCTCAAGTATAAACCAACAACTGCCTGCATTAAACATCTTTGAGAATCCTGAAGGAGAAATGACCGACAGAACACTCCCAAATGAGAGAAAATACCGACGATGGAGTAAATCAAAACTAGCGGCCAGAGATGGAAATCAAACCCTCGCTCACGCCCTTTGTTGCACGCCATGGCATAGGGTATGTCTTGTGGAGCACCAGAAATGCCCAATCTGCCGCACAAGCTACTAGCAAGAAAATGAGACCCTCCAACCAAAATAATGCCATTGACTTTGATAGAAACTGCATTAGAGAGAGAGAGAGAAGAGATATATATATATATATATATATATATATATATATATATATATATATATCATTTATATGAATGAATGTATATATGTATGTATATATATATATAATATATAAATATATTATCAAGGATATCCCTCCCTCATGTAGACCCCAGCGCATATTTAATTTTGAAATGCAGTTTGTTGTTCCTTTGACTGTGGGGTCGAGGAAAATTGGCGGGCGACGACAGGAAAACAGACCTGAGTTTGAACCAGATTGAAGCTGTTAGCACCAGTAGGTAGCGAATAGGCCTCCCTTCCCCCCTCAATCGTTCAATCAGGGGAACAATGGGATCCCCCTTCTCACCCCCATCACGTGATGTGGGAGTAGTTAGTGCTTGGGAAGGTTAAGGGGCTTATTAGGGCTAGTGGCCAGGTAGGACCTTAATCTTTAAGTACTTAACATTTAAGGACACTTTCCCTCTGTTTTCGTTGCTGGTTGTCTGACTTGTTTGCAGGAAACGTCGACCTAAGATGAGGCCCAGCGGAACGCCGCTGTTTTGGAAGAGAGATAAGCTTTCTCGTCTCCGTCCGGAGCGCACGTCTAGTGCTCATCCCCTTCAGCAAGCTGTGGTATTTCTGACGAACGGCCAATCGATTGTGGGCGCCTACACTTTGTTAGTCCAGGTTCGTACATTGCAAATAGTCAGTAAGCCAGACCTTTCCATTCTCCCTGAACCCGTTAACTTTCCCATTCCTTTAAACTTTAACTCCTTCCTCCGCAAGCAATCTTCCTTTGTTAAGTGTCCTGCTTCGGCCTCCCATATCTCGCCCCATAATATGCCTTGAATTCCAGTAAAAGATCCAGTGATAAATATCCAGTTATCCCTGCCCCAGTGCAACTTAAGGGCAAATTAGTCTAAGTAATACAAGTGTTGAAGTTTTCTCTTTGTGTGATTGCGAGCATGTGTTCAGTGTCCCTGGGCCCGAATCCATTAATATTCAAGGACTGTGATTACATGATTCCTTATCATTATCTGTTGGGCTAAGTATAGTGGTTAATATTTAAAACGTGCAGTGTATAACATTTTATAGGGAGATTCCATTTCTCTCAGTGTGTGCCGCCGTTCTAATCCAGAACCTCTCTTACAGGGGAGATATCATCTGCTCCAGTGCAATCTGTGTCTGATAAGCCTGACTGCCATTCAAATTCTGAAACCATTCCTGGTCGCAGTCCGATTACTGAAGTCCGTTGTGGCCCGCCAAATTTTATATGAATTATTTTCCCCATCCTGGAGTTCAATCCTTCGCAGCATAATTAACTGAGACAATTTAATGTAATCTTGGCCTAACCAAGTTATTATTATTATAACAGGATAATTGTACTGTACATTGGCCCCTTCTTAATTAGCTTGCTTGTTTGCCAATTACTGCATTATTGCTCACTGTATATAATTAATGAGCCTGCCCATTGGTTACCATTTTGCATCGTTTTGGTTTCTGCCTAATTGCTTAATCTCTGTAAATAAAACCCTTTTAATTGTAAAAGAAGTCTAATTTCAAATGGCAACCTTAATCATTTAAGTGTAAATCCAGGAAAAATCTAAGGTAAGTTTTCAATTAACTTTTCCTCTTGTTCATAACCTGGGCTCACTTGGTTCTTTGGCAGTACCATTTTAAAATTTATTCCAATTCTCTCCCCAACCAAGATCTCAGGTTATGACAGTGACGACAACTTGCCAGGATTTAGTCGCATTAGCACTAATTACCCTCGCTATTAAGCTAGACTAGGAAAAAACCAGGAATATATAATCAATCATTTTAATTTACGGTAATAATTTCATTATTCAAAGGGCACAGAAGCGATTGGAGCAGAGACCGTCAGCAAAAAGGGTATTTGCATGTTTCTAACATTAAGGAAATAAGAGAAGTGTAATATTAATATTCTGTTAAAGAAACGAAACATTTGCTGTTGGGATTTACGCAAAACACAGGAGAACGCATAGGGTTTTATGTTAGCGAAACCAGAGAGGCAGGAGCGAATTGTCCACCCGCAAATTTCCAAAGTGTAGGGACAGGGTGTGAGGTTGCCACTTAGGAATTAGGGAGTGTGTACTTAGGGAATTTTGCATGTGTGAGCTAGGACCAGTGGCTAAGAGTTTATTTCGGAATATTTACAAAAAGAAAGTGTACAATTTTTTAACAGTGGTAAATTCTTGAGATAACCAGTAGCTTACAGGAAAACCGTGGAAGGCTTCTGGTGCATTTACACAGCGAGTGAGAAACGTTCTGCTCAAATCGGCCCAAGGTGTGAATCGTCCCAGTGTCGTGGGGAAATAAAACATTTCCAAGCGTATTAAAAGTAAAGTAAAGACATTGTTGATGGTTTAACGTTAAAAGATTCATCTTTTCATCCAAAACCTGAATTTATTGAAGAAGGAGCATTTTCCTTTCAATTTCATTTCCATTCCCTACATGATCAGCTGTTTCCACGAGCACAGCAGTCCCACAACGTTCGTTCAAGGAATGAACCTTCCTCCCTGTGTGCCTTAACGTAACCCGGGAAACTCTTTGAAACAATTTGAAACCCTTTGCATACCATACCACAGCTCTTGATGAACGAGACAGTAGAAATTACGTAAATACTCAAAGTTCATTGCAAAAGAAACCTTAACGTAACGTAATTCCGCAAAAATACTTTATTTTCTCTGAGCATAAAGGAAGATAACTAAAATTTCATAACAAGTATGTTCCATTACACAACGCTCACAGAGAGAGAGAGAGAGAGAGAGAGAGAGAGAGAGAGAGAGAGAGAGAGAGAGAGAGAGAGATTTTTTTCCCTCGCGTATCCTTTCACCTTAACACGGGACCAACATAATTTATTTACGAGTTTGGGAACCAACTCAAGACTCATAAAAGCAAATACAAAGAATTCTCTTACAAATACTTACGCTGGAATTTCAAATTCATTACCCAGTAAAACTTTATCATATGCACAGTGCGTGAAGTTTACGAGCACTTGTGTTTAGCGAATAATCGCATAACAGCTTTTTCCTTTCAAGTGCTTTAGCCCAGATAATTTATCGTACGCTATAGAGCGCACGTACATCCATCTCGTTACGCGTCGTTCAACTGGAGTGCATGAGTCGGGTATATCTTATCTTAGACTTGCCTGTACTGCAAGTGCTAAACCGCATATTGAGTGCATTTCTCGTATCCTACCTGCCCTCATGTTAGGCAGCGCCCTCTAGTTCTTAAAACTAGCCACCCACTCGTGTCACATCCAGTTTCCATTTCTCTCAGTGCCACTAATCTGCGGCACTGCTAAGCACCCACTGACTGAAGCACTTATCTTTCTCCTTCCACTTTCCTTTTCTCTTCCCTTTCTGCTGGAGTCTCTCATTTACTTTTTACTCCCTACTTACAATCTGCTCAGGCAGAGCGCCTCAACTTCAGTGCCAATTTATGCACTGACATCTTGCATTGCTCCACAGAGCACACTGCCACTACAGTGCCACTCAACCAAATTAACCTCTTATAAGCCCTTGCACCTGTATTGGAGAAACAGAGTGCCATACAACCAGTGTTTCCGCCCATAAGGACTGCAGCTCCTTCAGGAACACCCCATTAACAGTGCATCCGCCCATAAGGACCATAGAGCCTTCAGGAGCACTCCCATGTTCTAAGTGTTTCCACTCATAAGGACTAAGAATACCTTCAGGATCACTTCATTTACTAGCGTATCCACCCATAAGGACTCAGACTTCCTTCAGGAACGCTTTCCATAGTGCCACCTCATTTAAAGGTGCCACTCACTGAAGTGCCAATAATCTAAGGACACTTCCTCATCGTCACAAAACCTTTTCCTCCAGGAACTCCCAGTTAACTCACTCAGCACCCCTTCCCCATCAGCAACATGCCAACCGAGGAGCACCAATATTTCAGGAATATAGGGAAGGAGGACGGTCTTCCCAGCCAGGCCCTTCAAAGGTTTGTAAAGGAACAGATTGCTGAGAAGAGAAAGTATGAAGACCTGGACAGAATGGGCCTGTCACAAGACCCAAACTGGGACCCGCTGGTTCGAGTCTATGCTGTGCAGCACCTTTGAGGATTTGTTCAACTGGACCATGCTGGAGGACCTCTTTTAGTGTGCTCCCAGGCCTCTGACTGTGTATCTTAGGATAAGCAGCCAGCCACTCTCAAGGAAGCCTGCTGCTTAGCTGATGCCTGGGAGACATACAATCCCTCCCACAGCACCTTGCAGTGCAAAATAGTGCCACCTGGACACCTCTCGGGTCTCAATCGCTCACGGAACGGACTGACTAACAAACCTCCGTGACCCATCTGTAAAAAGTACGGCCATGCTGAAGCAGAGTGCCGCTACAAAGACAACAACTCTCAACAGCCTACCAGCAACCGTCAGTCTTCCTCTCTGCCTAATACCACACCATCTTCCCAGCACAATCATTACCGCCGAGATCAACCTATCGCCAGGGGCCCCTGCCACGACTGTGGGGCTTCCGGACATTCTTCTTCGTGGTATCCTGCATGCCCAAAACATGTGGTCGCACCCAGGCACGTCAACATGATCAGTACCACCACCTCCTTAGCTGAGCCACCGGAGAGAACTCACCCGGAGAGGGTCTGACACAGTCCGTCTCAGTGGCCTCTTTGATGGTTCCAGCCCACCAGTGCACCTGCCAACCACGTCACACTGGCCAGATATTAGCTCGATCGATTGGGCCCAAGTGCCAGCCAGTGCCAAGGTAGGAGGACACCGCGGGACCATGACCTGGTGATGAACAGTCCCGACCGCCCCACAGTTGAGCTCAGGGTGATCACCCCTTGGAGCACCAAATTCACCGGCCTTATGTTGTCAAGCGAATTGGCACGGAGCGGAGTTCCTGCTTGATGAGATACTCATCTGGGAATGTCCCATCCCCACACCACTCTGTTGCCCGACTGCCCGCCTCAGCGCATCCGCGCAACCCTTCGGATCGAGCCACAGCCTTGGAGACAGCTGGTGCCACCGCTTCAGCCGCACCCTCCATTCGGGTGATAAGAGCGACAGCACCTAATCCACCATGTCCACATTCTCCCAGGCCCAGTCCGGAGATCTCACAACCGGACGGCCACCAAAGAATTACCCTCATCACAAAGTGATCTTCACAGAAACTACCGCTGCAGGACTGTAAACATAAGAGGGCACTCCGAGAGATGGTCAAAGTGCCCCAGTAGGCTAGCCGCAGCGGCCAACTCCACCGAACTGAGAGGCCCAGCCCTCTCATCAAAACAGGAATCGCTGTCCCAAACCACATCCGGGACAACGAGGGGCTTGATCCCCGGGTTCCCCTTCAGCTTTGTCTGACACAAATTCGCTGCCAGTGCCAATTGCGAGCACTGGTCAGTGCCAAGTCCCGCCTATCTTGGCTGGAAGCTCCCTGGCCCCGAGTTAGTGCCAGTGCCAGATCCAGAACATGACCTGGATCCTCCTACAGGAGATCCACCAAACCTCACAACCATGATCATTGCTCAGTGCGAACCTCCGACCCCTGACATTTCTTCTTCCCACACTCTTCCACCTGCTATGATGACCCTCGGGCGGGCCTGGATTAATTTTCTGGTTGACCAGGAAGCGTCCGGCGAGGACACAGACGCTGATTCTCTTCCCACGACGGTTGTCGTGAGCAGTCATAGGAGACCAGCCCGTAGCCCGTGAGGCTGCCCCTGATCCTGCTCCTGACGGCACTCCTGGCCATTCTTCAGAGTCAGTATCCTCATCGCTCCCTAAGAATGGCCTAGCCAGACCCTGGAGGCCCCCAAAGAAGAAGAAGGAGCAGAAGAAATCCACTTAGTGAGTCAGAGCCATAGGCGCTCTCGGCACTCGTGCCCCGTTGGCACAGTGCCGCTCCCATCTCAGAGTGATCCTGGCACCTGCCCAGAGAAGGTAGCCTGTGTGACCTCTGATCCTGTAGCCCTAACCATCAACAACTTAGGCCTTTGTACTACTAATACTTTTCCAACTAACCTCCTTCCAACCCACTCCAGGCTCAACCATGCAGTACTTAATCATACATTGTGAATTACCCTTCAGGTATTTGGTGTCCATGTGGTTACAACGTAAAGCGTAGTGCTGATCCTAATTCAGTGCGTGCCATTCGTTAGTGCCAGCTCGTTCAGTGCCAGAGTCGTGGGGATAGCAGGTTAGGTTAGGTTAGGTGTTTACCACGTGCGTTTGTCTAGGCGTAGATTTCTCCTGTCGTCATAGCCAGTTAGCAGCCGTATCGATACCCTTAGGTAGGTTAGGCCTGTAAATTAGTCAATTCAGAACCCCTCTTAGCGGTTAGGTAGGTTCCTTTAGATGTTGCAGTGCCTCAATCCACCTTATGTAGGGTCACGGGCTGTCATTCGGGAGGAATTAGCTAAGACCCTTACACCCAAAAGGATAAAGGGGGAACCTATCAAGGATATCCCTCCTTCATGTAAACCCCAGTGCATATTTAATTTTGAAATGCAGTTTATTGTTCCTTTGACTGTGGGGTCGAGGAAAATTAGCGGGTGATGACAGGAAAAAACAGACGAAGTTTGAACCAGATTGAAGCTGTTAGCACCAGTAGGCGAATAGGCCCCTTTCCCCTCAATCGTTCGGATCAGGGAACAATGGGGACCCCTTCCTCACCCCCCATCGTGTGATGTGAGTAGTTAGTTTGGGAAGGTTAAGGAGCCATTAGGGCTAGTGGCCAGGTAGGACCTTAATCTTGCTACTTAACACGGCGACACTTTCCCTCTGTTTTCGTTGCTGGTTGTGAGACTTGTTTGCAGGAAATGTCGACCTGATGAGGCCCAGCGGATGCCGCTGTTTTGAAAGAGAGAAGCTTATCTCCATCCGAGCGCACGTCTAGCGCCATCTCCTTCACCCAGCTGACGTGATTTCTGACTTCTAACGGCCGATCGATTGTAGGCGTCTACAATTTATTAGTCCAGGTTCGTACATTGCAAATAATCAGTAAGCCAGCCCTTTCGATTCTCCCTGAACCCGTTAAATTTTCCATTTCTTTAAACTTTAACTCCTTCCTCCGCAAGCAATCTTCCTTTGTTATGTCCTGCTTCGGCCTCCCATATCTCGCCCCATAATATGCCTTGAATTCCAAAGATCCAGTGATAAATATCCAGTTATCCTGCCCCAGTGCAACTTAAAGGGCAAATTAGTTTGGCACACAAGTGTTGAAGTTTTCTTGTGTGATTGCGAGTATGTGTTCAGTGTCCCTGGGCCCGAATCCATTAATATTCAAGGACTGTGATTACATGATTCCCTAGGGAGATTCCATTTCTCTCACTGTGTGCCGCCGTTCTAATCCAGAACCTCTCTTACAGGGGAGATATCATCTGCTCCAGTGCAATCTGTGTCTGATAAGCCTGACTGTCATTCAAATTCTGAAACCATTCCTGTTTGCAGTCCGATTACTGAAGTCCGTTGTGGCCCGCCAAATTTTACATGAATTATTTTCCCCATCCTGAAGTTCAATCCTTTGCAGCATAATTAACTGAGACAATTTAATGTAATCTTGGCCTAACCAAGTTATTATTATAACAGGAATAATTGTACTGTACATTGGTCCCTTCTTAATTAGCTTGCTACTGTACATTGGCCCCTTCTTAATTAGCTTGCTTGTTTGCCAATTACTGCATTATTGCTCACTGTATATAATTAATGAGCCTGCCCATTGATTACCATTTTGCATTCTGTTTTGTCTCCTT
Source organism: Macrobrachium rosenbergii (assembly GCF_040412425.1). NCBI lineage: Eukaryota > Metazoa > Arthropoda > Malacostraca > Decapoda > Palaemonidae > Macrobrachium > Macrobrachium rosenbergii. Next base: position 46,472,704 of record NC_089777.1, on the reverse strand, counting down.
GCCTAATTGCTTAATCTTTGTAAATAAACCCTTTTAATTGTAAAGAAGTCTAATTTCAAATGGCAACCTTCACAATTTAAGTGTAACCAGGAAAAATCTAAGGTAAAAGTTTTTCAATTAACTTTTCCTTTTGTTCATAACCTGGGCTCACTTGGTTCTTTGGCAGTACCATTTTAAAATTTGTTTAATTCTCTCCCCAACCAAGATCTCAGTTTATGATAATATATATATATATATATATATATATATATATATATATATATATATATATATATATATATATATATATATATATATATATATATATATATATATAATATATATATATATATATATGTGGGTCATTCAGCTAATGAGTTTAATACTTAGTAATTGGATTTATATTGCCTTGCTTTACGTAAGACCCATGTAATTCTGTCGATTAAGGGTAAAGTTAACACTAAAGAACAGATATTAAATAGATCAGGTTGCCAGTTAACATTAGTTAACAAAGAATAGAGATTTGTTGATAACCACATGAATGAATTCAGAAAACTTACTGGAACACTAGTTCAACAAAAGTAAATTAAAATGAAATGGATTATTTACAGGAGCTAATAACAGCTCAGCATATTAGTCATTCTTAGGATAAACCTCAGTGCTACATAGAATGAATACAACAGATTTATGTGCCTCTCAGATGCTTTATCAGGCATTTACTAAGGTCGAATTGAGGCTTCTTGGTACTGAGGATGCGCATTCTTCTCCAAGAAAGAGGATTTTTGTTCAGGCCCAAGGCTTACACAATTCTGGAAAAAAACGTATCCAGATAGCAATTTTGATTTCTTAAGAATAACACTTTTAACACAATGGAGGATGAGTTGTGTGACTTCACTAGACAACAATAATTGTACTTGATGGATGACTTCATAAATGGGATATGTTTTAGTAGGCTTTCTTAGTCAGTGTCTGTTTAAGAGAGGAAAATTTGAACAAGGGAAATGAGGGTTTCAGTTGAAGGGAAAGAGAACTGGGAGTAATTGTTATTTCAGA